>NW_009941425.1:13368-45920 GCF_000696875.1 Nestor notabilis | reverse complement strand
TGAACCATGGGCTCTTTGTGGGGGAAGCAGATGGGTTAGATGGCTTTCTTGGACCTGGCACCTTCAGTGGAGTCAGAGGAGCAATAGGGGAAATGTGTATTACATGCCCCAGGATGGCCATATACAGTACAATAATCCCCCCACAACTAGTTGTCTCCTTAGGTTTGCTACTATTTATCAGGGAAACTGATTTTTCCTCAGTGCCGTAACGCAGCTTGTGAAGCTATACATGGAAGCGTTTGATGAAGAGCATTGTCAGTGTGTAATGGTAGATAAATAGTTATGGGAAGCAAGAGAGGACTATGATATAACCTCTGCTGTAATCCTCGAACAGTTGGGGAATGAAATCACTCCAGAAAAAACAGCCTCCAACTTTAAATATTTCAACAGGACATTTTGGACACAGTTGCTCCTGCTGTCCAGTAATTTCAGTTTTGCCAGCAAGGATGCTTTGTACACAATGAGTATCCTGATGTTTTATGGATACGCCTTGGAAAAAGCAGAGCTTGTGGCCTGTGGTACTCCAGGCACTCCTGACTGCGCCAGAAGAGCCCAACTGTGAGTATTTTAACAATCTGACCTGCTAACGAAAATGTTACTTTTTAAGAAAGACAATCCCTTGCCCTGCCTGGAGGGCAGTCTGTAAGCGTTCAGCATCCTTTGGAGCCCAACTCAGCACTGTGGACCCTAGAATAAGGCCTGACCCCAAGTCTCCCAAAACCGTGGGTCAGATGGGGAGCTGGGATCGGTTCCTTCAGGTTTTACAGGGCAGACTCTTGCAGGTCTACCTGTCCATGGCAGGATATGGAGGGAGTCCTCTACTTGCACCAGAGCAAGGTGGCTGCCTCCGGGCTTGGTGGGACGTGGCATTTGGTGTCTCCTCCTGGGACAAGTGAGCAGTGGTGGAGAAGTGCCCTGCTCCGGCAGGGAAACCACCAGCCTCCTCTGGCTTTGACTGCTGAGGCCAGCAGCCTGTGGAAGACTGGAATGGAAATGTCAAAGGATGGATACTGGAAGGGAAATGTACTGGCTTAATCGCTGCAGCTGTAATGAAGAAAAGCTTGCTCCCACTCAGATGTGCCATGTCCATATTCACAGACAATCTGAAGGCTCATGGCTGAAATAAAAGGCAGGATTACACTGCTGGGAGGAGGTTTACATGAGAACTGAGAGAACTGCAGCCTGTTACACATGGCCTTTGGGAAGTGGGAAGTGTTTCCAGAGAGATGTTACACAGTGGATGCGCTCGCCATGCTGCGGGGGCTGCTGCAGCAGGCATCTCTGCTGCGTGTTAGGGTAACGGGATGGTGCAGGTGAGGAAGAGCAGCACACACTTGGCCTGGCTGCTCTCTTCTTCAGATGCTGACTGGGATGGGTGGTGTAAAGCCCATAAAGCCCATCTTGGGGCAGAAGCAGCTGCCTGGCTTTCAGGGCATCCCCTGCATGGGAAGACAGTGATGGGGACAAACAGAAACCTGCTTGTAGGTATAAAATAAAGCGTTAGGCACCACATGGCATAACTGAGCCCACTTCGCAGTGCTGTGGCAAAAGACCCCCATGATAATAGCCCCAAAGAAGGATTTAGCAAGTTCTGACTGGCACTGACCTGGCTGCACGTACCTGTGGATCTCTCCCCCACGTGAGGGCTCTGGTCCCCTGATGCTTGTCACAGGGTGCCCTGACAGCTTGGCCTTATGCAAACGTGTAATGTCACCTGGGAACAGCACTCAGCTGCTACAGCACTACAGGAACTGTGCTGGGATGAAAGATACTACAGAAAAGCCTAAGGCGTAGAGATCTTACTGTTTGTGTTTTCACTCTAAATTGTTTGCTGGTTTCTTAATCTTTCATGTACTAGTTCTTGTTTTTCTTCATAATCTTTTTAGTGTGTGTCTTCATTAACCCAGCAAATGGCAAATTAGCTCTGCCCCATTAGGCATGCCGTTAGCACAACAGTACTAGCAAAATACATACATCACTGGAACTGAACATGCCCAGTAAAGTAATTCAGAAGTCGGTGGTACCAAAATTGCATGCTAAATAAGAGTTAATCATATTGAAAGCGGGTGTTGCAGTCAAATAAAACTTGCAAATAAAATGATGGTAATGCTCCAGTTTTTCCCCACTGAGCTCACAATTACGTTTAACACTGTCCACCTTCTGCTGCCTGTTTTGTCTTTAACCATTGCTAGGTAGCTGAACCCAGGACAGTAGCCAGGAGGTTTCTCCACTGCTTTGAACCTTGTGCAAAAGAATGTATAAAATTCTGCCAAGACTGGAAGGAATGCTTTTTGCCCCCATTTTGCAAAAAAATCCCACCTATGAGGAGGAAAGGTGGACAAGAACCAGAAAAAGCACCCACAGTGTATTCCCCCAGGCTGCGGTTTGGTCTCTTGATAACTCACTGCAGAACAAACCTATGCCAGAAAAGTTAATAAGCCACTGAAGCTGCTGTAACAACCTTGGGAAAGGTGCAGCAAAGTAGAAATTTTCTGAGAGGAATACGCATCCTAAGGGAATACTTTGCACAAGCCGGTTATTTCTCCTTCCCAGACCGCTAACTTCTGTTACAATTTTTTCACCATCTCAGTGCTCATACTAGAGCCTTCTCCTCCAAAGCAGGTGTTGTTGCTAGCAGGTGGTGTTTTTTCCTTTATAGACTGTGCTTCTTTCTTCGACCTCGCAAGGTCTGTACCTGCAAATTGAATTTGGCTGAATTGCTCCTCATTTTCAGCAGCGTGAGCATCACCTCCTGGGAGCACAGCAAAGCTGCCGCTGTGGCGCTGAATCTGTCCTCTTGACTAGAGATTGGCAGGCAAAACATATTTTGCTAATCCATGCACTGATTAGGCCTGCATGGATAAATCATCTGCAGATGCACTGTTAACAGTTGTACATTTTCCATTCAACGTATGAAAAAAAGAGACATGGACTTAAAATGTCATGCCATGTCTTCTGGGAGGATTCACAAGCCAGCTGCAGTAAGCAAAAGCAAAGATGATGGATGATGTGCCCTGGCTGTTAATAGGAGGGAAGGAAACTAGACCCAAGTTTAATTTCTCCCAGTTTAAAAAAAATCCTAGGACACTGTCGTAATTCATCCGCAGCATCCCTCATGCATTGTGCTCACAAGTGGAGGTAGGTCAAATACTGATGTACAGATAAAAGTTACACCAAAATATTCCTCAAAAATGCTTTCCAGGAACACGCATGATGTTTCCCAGAAAACAGGATCGTGCCTGCAGCTCCGCTTCCCTCCCTCTTGATCCAGTGCTGACCTGAAGGGCAGTCATGACAACACCAGCCTCTCTGGTGGGCAGATTTCAAAGCAGCGCAAGCGAAGGGTGAGCTTGTGAAACCCATTTTACAGACGGGTTACAGATGCAAGCTTGGGCACAGGGAGGTGAAGTCCCTGGGTGCTCAGAAGAGGCAGGATAAGGGCTTCCTGTGGCTGCAGTTTGGAGAGCTGGTGATTTGCTTTTCCCGCATATTTATTTTATAGCCAACTTACAAAGACAGCCCCTGAGTGCCTTTTTCCTGAGTCACCGCAGGCTCACATGCCAGCAGAACAGTTGCACGGAGGCTCCTGTGGTGTGTCCCAGATCATGAAACGCTGTGAATAAATCTGCTAGCCTCAGCGTTTTGCAGAGAGGTGCCCAGGGTTCCTGCCATGGTTTTTATTGCCCCCTGATCCAAAGCTCCTGCAACAAAACCTGTGTACCCCTGCCTCCGGTCTTCTTCCTGTGCCCCCGGATCAGCTCAGGAAAGCTGCTTCCCTGTGCTTGGAGGGCACAAGCTCCTCCTCAGCTTCCATGGCGCAGAGGTCCGAGACCTGCCCTGGGTGTACCAATGCCCCTTCCTGCCCCGCTGCCGGCACTGCCTGCTGAGGCACGCCACAGGCCAGGGCCAGGGCTGGAGGAGCGGTGGTTTCTGGACTCCAAAGCAAGGGCTGTTCCTTTTTTTTGCTGTAAGATGCCTGGCATGTTCCAAGTGGCTGTTTAATTAATACTACCCATGGTAATGGCTGTTGATGCGGCACCATTAAGCTGTTCAGTGAGTGACTCATCATGATCAGGCATTTCTCCTTTACCAGATCTGTGCCTGAGAAGAGCTGAAATGTGTGGTTACTGTCAGAATATCTTAAGCTTGGAGTACCTTGTTCTTAGAAAGGACAAGGCAGCAAGTGCAGCCTGTCATAAAAGCACCGTTTTTGCAGCTAATTTCACAGGGAAAAGTTTCTTTAACTGAATCCTCCTGTCTTCAGGGTCAGGTCACTTTGAGAACATGTCTACAGATCTTACTTGGCAGGAAATTCAAGCAGCAGGTCACTCACGGACCATGCTGTGCTGTGCCATGCAATGCTCATGTGCTGCTCACAGCCCAGTAATGAGACAAGCTCCAAGCCAAGCACATCGGCTCATGCCACCACAGTAAAGATTTTAGCCCTCCCTGGGGTGCCCCAGCAAGGATCCCCACTCTGTGCTGTCCCTCGGGGGGGGGGGGGGGCTGTCCCCAGCTAAAAAGCAGAGTGGGTCACAGGGTTGTGTTCTAACCCCAAGCCCAGCTGTGGGAAGGTGGAAGAAAGGACCTGCCATGGAGTGTGCATGCTACTGGAATAGGAGGTTTAGGGCTGGATATGGCCCCACAGTCACTGTGGGAGGGGGCAAAACTGCTGGTGGGGCATTCCCCCCCCAGTGGAAATGACTTTCAAGTTCCCTTCTTCTAGCACAGCTCAGTGGTGCACCATGATGCTCCACCACAATGTATAATTCAAAACATTTATTTCCAGCCTCATTTAAACTCAAGTGATGTGTCTCAGGGCTCTGCTGTCTGAGGTATAACACAGGACCCAGGGCATTGGACCGTGGAGAAGAGTGGTGGGAAGGTGGCCCACTGCCAGCTTCACGGGGCTGGAGGCTGCCTTCAGGGGAACTATGGGGTGGCAAGTCCTGCCATGACCCCCAACAGCTCATCCTACCCCAGCTGAGGCCTGAGACCTGCAGCTGATGGTGCCTGCATGGGGCTCTGTGCCTCTTCTGACCTTCCAGATGTGGCTGGCATCAACTCTGGGAAGGGAGTTTGGAGGCTTAGGGGGGAGGCAAGCCTGAAAATCAAACCCCTTCCCACTGCCATGTCCCAAATTGCTCCTTGAAGACCTCCTTCCTGCGGGAGGGAGTGGAGAGAAACCGCAACCCTCAGCCCCTTCCCAAGTTTGCAGGGGAAGAGAAGCAAGGACCTAGCCAGGGAACACCAAACCTTGAAACTAAGAAAGGATGGAGAAGTTCTGTGTGTCAGATATCCCACATCTGCTTTTCTCAGCTCTGGGGGCAAATTTGTGCAGTCAGAACATAGAAAAAGGCCTAAACTGAAGCTTAAAGCAACAGGTAGATCTGGGGTTTGTCACCAAACCTACCTGATGAACTGAGAAATAACTGTTCAAGGGATTAAGCAGTTTCTCAGAAATGGATGTTATCTAAAGCAGTCTAATGGCTTGTTCATGCCCATCATCCCATGCATGTTATTATGCTATTAAATGCAAGAAATGACCACAGAAGTCAATCCAGCATCCAGCTGCCACTTTTAAATGTCTGTGTCTGATGATGGCTGTTGCTTTTTTCTACACGTAGTATGGGACTGATGTTCTGCCTTCAAACTTTTACTTATTCTGAAAGTTCCAGCTTATTTGCAGAAAATGCAATGAAATGACAAAATTGTCTTCTCTTAAATGACACAAAGCAATCTCCAGGCTGATCTTTCATCTCTGAACTAAAGAGATAGAAGCAATTGGTTTTACTCAGCACTGTACTTGTGCCAAACTAGGCATTTGCACAATAAATGGTCCCAGGAAATGCTTAGCTATGGATTTACATAATACACCAGAATGGCTCCAAAAGAAGCAAATAATACAAATCTTACAAACCACCCGATACACATTTCCAAGACAGACCTCAGCACACACTCAGAAGCCTTGATGAGAGACTGTTTAAACTAACATTTAGAAAAGAAGTTTAAAAGAACAAGACCAAACCATGGGGAAGGTTCACATGATGTAAACTGCTCTAGCAAACACCAGTGCGGGAGTCTTGGGCTGCAGACACACAGGAAAATGTCTGCAGCTTCCCCTGTGGGATGGTCCTCCATCCCACAGTTTGCTGTGCCTGGGGCACTAAACCTGTTTGGTTTGCCTCTGTCCATTTGCAGTGAAGAGCAGTAGTCCCAGGATACACTTTGCAGCTTTTATATACATGACTGCAGCAAAGGCTGCAGGAAGAGGATCACTTTAGGATGACTGTTTCATTTAAACTTTGCACCAGAACATACTGCAGAATTTTGCATGTAGGCTGTTTGTTGTTGTGGGAGCAGGCCCACCAGCCATCTCTGATGGGACATCAGGGAAAGCACTAAGGAGAAGGTAAAGTCGCTCAGCAGCACGGCTGCACTGCTGGTACTTTAGAGGAACAACGCTGGCTGCAGCAGTGCAAGCAGGCATTGCAACAGATTTCCTTGCAGAGCCACATCTATCCACGAGCACCAGGGTTAGCTGAGGTCATGCTGGGGTGTGTTATCACAGCAACCAGGAGGTCCTGCTGCAGAACCTTAACCTTGCTGCATGGGGCAGGCTGGCACTTGTGAGTCTGCCATCCGGCCAGAGGGGATGTGCTGTTTTGGGAAATGCAGCGAGTACTCCTGTCAAGAAGCTTTTAATATGATCAGACAACTGAAGTTGCGAATGGTACATTATCTAACACTCTCTGGCTTCACAACCTAGAGGTACCTTAGGGCCTGAACTGCTCTATACTCTCTAGGTAATTCTTATTATACAAATAAAATGTAATACTGTTGCTATATGCAAGCTCCAAACACCCACAGAGAGACAGACATAATGCTTGGACATAAAGAAGAGCTTTTTAGTTATGCTCAAAGCCTGTTTCATGGAGCAGCTCATTACTGAGCCCATGAGGAGACGTAATCCTTGACTTGGTCTGGTGCATCTCGCAGGATCAGCCCTAAATCTTATCAGAGCCCACCAGAGCAGTGGCCAGGAGGTACTTGCACTGGATGCTCCTTTTCACAGCAGCAGCGGCTGAAGCTGGAAGGGGCAGCGAGGGGAATGAAAGCTTCACAGGTGCCTAGGGATTACTGGCATGGCCATGGTGCACACAGAGGGAGAGTTCCTACTGTGTTTGGGGCAGTAGGAACTCCTGCTTATACGACACACCTAATGATTCTCATCAAAAAAACCACGGCACTGACTGCTCAGACCAATTAAATGATAATGAATTCAGACCTACCTGAGGATCCCCGCTGCTTCAGGGGCCGTTTCCTTGACCAGTGCAGCTGGCTGCTGTGCTGAGGAGCAGGGGCTGTGTCCAGGATGCACTGGCACCAAAGTCACACCTAATTGTGTCCTGCATGGCCCAGGCTGTCTTATGAATGTGTTTGTTAATTTTAGCCTTTAAAAGATGAGGTTTTTTTTTTTTTTTTTTTTTCAAGAAACCCAAACCACAAACCCACATTGTTTTTAGTGCTA
This sequence comes from Nestor notabilis, assembly GCF_000696875.1. Lineage (NCBI taxonomy): Eukaryota > Metazoa > Chordata > Aves > Psittaciformes > Psittacidae > Nestor > Nestor notabilis. The sequence continues at coordinate 38,389 of NW_009941425.1, read as the reverse complement.
CCTAAGTGGACTGGGCAATTCCCTGCAGGTCCCAGCAGTTTGGAGAGGCACCTCAAGCAATATTACACCATTTCAGTTATGAAAAGATGGGAAGTCTCCCAGGGAAGGAGCTGGAAAGGGTGCTGGGAGGCTGAATTTGAGGCCTGTGGTGATGCTCTATTACAAATTCCCAGTGTAAGCTTGGCTGAGCCCCACAGCCAGCCTGTCCCCCCTCGGCTCCGCAGCGGGATGTGAGGGTACAGGCTCATTGTTATTTCCCAGGGCTGTGTTGAGCTAAATGCAGGCGAGCATTTGTGCAGCATTCGGTGCGTGGTGAGGGACAGCATATACAAACTAAGGCAGAGAAAACCTAAACACTAGGCTCTCAAGGCTTTCACTGCCGGAGTCAACATCATCGCTGCTCTCCGTCATCATCCAAAATTTCCATTGTCGTCAGTGGATGTTCCGGGTGTGAAAGGCCTGCAGAGTCTGAAACTGCGCAGCGATCGCTTGCAGATGTCTTAAGCTTGGCCTGATGTGATTTATATCCGGCTTGTACTCTTCAGCTGTGCACCACTTACTAGCTTTTGGAATAGTCAAGATGAAACTTCTAGGAGAAGCTGGCCAGCTGGCCTCCGGTGAACTGGATTTTTTGTAGCGGTTGGTATAGGCAGACAAAAAAGCATGCAAGAATAAAATGATTTTCTAATAGCTGCTGTCTTGGCTTCTGTAAATGGGGGGTTTTGGCTCTGCTGATTTAGAAGCACAGTGCTGACAGGAGGGGGAACAGGGCTGTTGTGTCTTGGGGGAGGGAAGGAACAAGACAAGAGGCAATATCAGGAGGAGAGAAATGTCTCAGTGATAATCCTGGCTATGCAAATACCCTGAGATAGCTTTTACTGAAATACACACACACATATATATGCTGGAACATGTATCTACAATACACATACATACATTCACATGTGCATTTACTTTGGACCTTTATGCCTACAGATTGTCAGAAAACCTGTGTGGAGATACTGTTCCAGCTAGGCAAAACCCTGCCAGTCCATGACCCTTCTCACTGGTGATGCCAGCCTTAGGCCACGCACATAAACCAGTGCCTCTGTAAATCCTCGCTCCATAGCAGCATTGTGCTGTAATACAGAAAACGAGGGAAATAAGTCAGCTTCATAGCCTAAGTGCTAATTGTCCCAGTATCATGATAGGATACTGGGACAGTTGGGAACAGGAAGGCATGTGAGTCAGGAGGCACCAAAAGGAACACCATCAACCTGGCAGCTAGTCAAAAAGTAATACAAAAAAGAAAGCCGACAGCTCACTCACATAACAGAGAAACTGACGTTTACGACCCACAAATTGACTCTAGATGTGTTAAGTAAACCAGGATATAGAAAGGAAATAATCTTTTCTAAATACTTGTATTTATGGTCATTTTTAGAGCACCTTGTATCAAGAACAGGTGAATCTTTTCTGTTTGAAGTTTGTTTGCCTTTTTAATTACAGTGCTGATGTCCATTTAACACAAAACCAGAGCACTCTGCCCCATAATCCCTTACTCTCTGTCCTTCAGCAATGTCATCCCAATCCCACATACAGCAGCACAGCACGGAGTGGAGTGACTCCTGAATGACCAATGAAAGTGGAGTGAGAAGGTTTCAAGACACTTTGATGGCATCTACCCTCATCCCAGAGCCTGATACAACAGCACCCTTCAGAACACAGTGATCTTTGAAAAGCAGCTCATGAGACACTGAGAAACTCGGCAGTCGGAAGTCACATGAAGGAGTACAGCTGATGAGTGTGGTGACAAAAGGATGCTGTTATAAAATACAATGTACAGCACTTCTGAGATTCATATTTCCAAACAGCTTTACTTGTTTTGACCCTCCTGTCAATAGGCTAGTCCTTCAGTAAACGTGTTCTATGATATGTTGCTGTTGCTGTCTGCATTAATTTTGTTAAGACCTTAATATAAATGGTAAAAACAGAGCAATATGTCACACCAATTGAATGACTCTTTCTGTGTTACTGGATCATTTAGGTCTCTCAAGTGGCATACAATAACTGAGAATGGCTTAAAAATCAATTACCTGTTGTCCAAGAGAAATATGTAATCTTAGGCTCCCCATATAAGCACTTATTTGAACAGTAAACAGGCAAAATAAAAAATACTGACACCTACTGTGTTTTTAAAGAAGGATTGGGTAGCACAGAAATGGAACCCCAAGAGACTGTGCTCATGAAGATTTAGGTAGATATAGCTTCAGTGAAGAGCTATGGAGGATATGTTCTACAAGTGTTGGTCAAAAAGTTGTACATTTTTATTTTCATTCAATTTGTGGTGAAACAAAAAGCTCATTCACTGAAACAGAAACTTCTGTAAAAGGGTACAGGTCAGAAAATCTTACAAAGAATACTGATAGAGGGTTTGAAATTGCTCCATTTGAAAACTTTGTTACCTCCTTGGTTTCTACTGGAACCGTGGAGTAGCACACATGTGGGTTACCCTTATGCCCTCACTGTTGGCTATTAGAGCAGCCACATTTGGTGCTGACTTTTCCTTCAGCTGCTGTCAACATCCTACCCTCAGCTTTCTAGCCAACATCCTCCTTAAAGGCAAAATGAGACAAACATCTAACAGGGTTATTAGCCCTCGACTGCTTCATTCAGAATAAGGTAAAGCAAGCATGATATTAAGAAGAACAGAGAAGAAATATAAGGAGGGGGAAAGACATGAGATAAAACTGATTCATTCTACAAGTAAACAAAGATATTATGGCACTGAGGCAATTATGCTGCTATGAGGTTGTAAGGAAATGAAATCTCTTTGAACTCCCTGGGAAGACCAGAAATGAGAAGTGTGGTGAGGGATACTCAGGAATTTGAAGGAAACAGAACTTCGGGAAGTTTCAGATTTGTCAAATGTAAAAAACAGAATAAAAATTGAGAATGTGAAGCAAAATGGTGCTTGTGGCTAAAAACTGCTGGAAGCTGTGAGTGCCCCTCTGAATGCGAAGCTAGCCATTATTATTTATGTGCTTGGATGGGAGATGTAGCTGTTCTTCAGAGGCTCGAAGAAATTTGCTTTGAGAATGAAGCTTTCCACAGATACTCAGAGTGCTGAGCTGTGTGTTTCAAAAATGTAAAATTATTTATAACAAGTATTTCATATAAATTTTTAAGGTTTTAAGGTTTTACTCTTATGTGGTAAGAGATAGTAGAACATCAAAAGTCTCTGGCTGGAGCATGGTGCCACAGAAGCAGGAAAACACAAAGCAGTAGGATCTTGTCATTAGAGTGCATGTGGTGGGGGGAATGTCAGTGTGGTCTGGAGCAGGCTGTTTCAGCACACACTGCTCTCCCTCCTAGAGACATTTTTTATGTACTTGTTCTTTTATATTTTTGTTGCCTACTAAATGGTTTCTTTTGGCTCTGCTTTGTGTGATCCTCAGTGCAAAGAAAACAGTTCTGTTCAGAGAAGCACTTTGCAGACTGCCCTGATGAGGGGTGAGCCAGTGCCTCACTAGCATCTAATGCGCCATCCTGATCTTGGCTGTGAATCCACAAATTAGAATTTCAACCCAGTCATCACTGAAGGTACCAATTTACTTTATGACTGGAAACCAGAGAGGAACCCTTATCTGCAACAGTAATAACACAGGAATTTTCAGACCAAGACGCAGAACTCCTGAGTTAATGAATTGGAAAAACCCATCTGCTGGTCCAAACGCTATACTCGTGTTTTCAGCACCAAAATTATTGGGATAATAATACAGTGTTAGCCTTCCCCTCTGTGTGGTCTGTGTCAGTGAGGCATTCTCTCAGAGGTGCTTGTGAAGGGATGGACCTGGACCAGACAGGAATTACCAGCCATGGCCCAGCGAAGCCCCATCCTGTCTCTGGCAGCCGCCAGCAGTGGAGGCACTGGGGACATGGTCCACATAAAGAAATCCATCCCTTACTAGAACCTGCCACTTTCTCATCTTTCTCTTCCTGCTGTCCCACTTCACCCACCTCGGATGCAGTAGCCAGTAAGACAAGTGTAGCTCCCTGCAGTTCAGGAGCTGCGAGAATTAATTACCATTTCATTAACTAAAGTGCTCTGAACCACTTAGGTGTAAGTGCAGAGCCAAAGTGCAGCTCTATTGTCTTTGACAGAATGATACGAACCACTGTGATAAGCTCCTGATCATCTGCTCAGCTCAGCTGGGACTTTGTCAGCCCTGAGTAGTGCCCTGTGTGTGCGTGGTCTGCCAAATCTGGGACTTCTTCCTGTGACAAGGAAATAGCCATACGGGGTACAGTGATGGTGTGGCTCCACAGAGTGGTTGGGGTTCACCAAGACCATGTCTTTGGAGAGAAAACAGTACCATTACCTTCTGGGAACTAGTGTAGCAGGCAGAGGAAGAGTCAGGATTACCCCGGGGGGAGATACACTGTCTAGCAAGAGCACCTTGAGAGAAGAGCCTTTGATGTTTAAGTGGCAGAGACTGACTGCTGACAGTAAACTCGAGGTGACTCATGAACGTGGTATCTGGGTTTGTCTCGGAAATGTGACTGTGACATTTGAAACTGCCAAATGAAAATGACAGTTTTCAACCTGGATTTCCCTTAATCGGAATAGATCGTGCATTTCAAGCTAGAAATGTTCTGACCATTATGTGCTTCTGTGTTCATTACACTTTGATGTACCTCTGGTAATGGCTTTAACAAAGTGTCTGGAATAGACAGTTTAAAGAGGTTTTTTACATTTAGATGTTCAGATACTGTGATTGACTGTAGCACAGATGAACATCCTTTTATGATAGAGCATTTCTAAAACAAAACGTAAGAATATCAGGAAAGACCACCACATACTGTAACTTGATTTAGAGTCACGTAAGTAATTTCTGTTCTTTGACTATTTTTGACTATAGAAATCAAGCTCCTTTTAATCTACGGCAATCCTTTTAATCTGCAGTAAATCGTGCAACACATCCATTTTTACAGCACTCACTTTGGCTAAAATGAAAAAGCTCTGTGACATACAGCTGCAGTTTATGGCATCTTCCTGGATTTAATGGGTAGAGGGAGTTACAGGGAGTGTGGGACTGTGATTTTCTGAGCAAGACAGTAAGGGCTCTGCAATGAGCCTCCCTCCTGCTTGCTGGTTCTGAAAGCTGAGCCACAGTGAGGAGAGCCAAGTATTTGCCAGATAAAAAATTACTGGGTTCATCTGTCTTCCACCTTCTACTTCTGTGACATGCTTATTCCTTCCTTCATTTTGGAAAATGACCTTGTGATCCTTACTTCCAGGATCACACTCCGCTTCCAGAGCAGCTGCACAGACAGCAGTGAAAAATCTACTCCCTGCTATGACAGGGTAAAAGCACTGCTAGAGCAAAAAGCACGGGGTATCCTTGCAGCGGGAGTCAGATCTTGCTGACACCTTGCTGCTTGCCACCTAGGAGAGAAGTGGACTGTATCTAGCCATGGTTAATGCCTGCCTTGTGGGCACGCCTGCTCTGTCTTCTCTTCTATTTTTTTTTTTTAAACGACAGATTTATAAAGCCCATGACTTAGACTATAATTGTAAAATGGCTTTTCTGGCCCTCTCCCAGATCTATGGCTCCAGAGGCCAGTATCAGAATGTGCTACATAATTTGGATTGGATACCCTTTGGTTGCAGCTATGGTTAGTGCAATTGCAGCCACGTGCAACGGATTGCCTGGGAAATGAAAATGGTTGGGTTTATAGCAGAAAGGATTCAAGGGGGAGGCACAGTGCTGTTCTGAGAGCGTTTAAAAGCAGAGGAGAGTAGCATAGTTTGCCTGTTTTGGTGTGCCTGTGAATCCTTACACATGTATAGCAGGCGGTGTTGAAAAATTTAACAGCAACACTGCTGGGGATGTATCACAGCCTACATATTCCATAAGCACTTACCTCAGTTTAAGTTCAGACATAGATTAAATTAACCAGATAACTTGTTGGCATTATCTGGAAAAGCAGGTTTACATCTTTCTAAGACTCTCAGATTTCTTTTGACCTGGGATTTCATAAACATCTCTTGGTTAAGCCAGCGCAGCCACGCTGGGTTCAGTGCTGTGAGCTTTATGGGGGAGCTTCACAACAAGTCTTGTCATATGCCTGCTTCTCACATAGGGCTTCCTCTTTCACTGTCATTAATACAATCTGGACATCTTACATCATGTTCTGACATGCTATTGAGGCATTATATCGGCAGAAAGTAGATCTCAGGCAGAAGAGAAATCAGGCCTTTCGAAAATCCTGTGTTTATCCTTATCTGTAAGGACTTTTGTAATTATTTCCCTTCCTGTTCATCTGCCAGGCTGTGCTACTGCATCACATCCTGTGCCTCTTAGGTTCGTGGTGAGGTCCATGAAGGGGTGGGAAAAGCATCCCCCCCAATGTCCTCCTCCTTCTGTCCAGCCTTCCCTCAGCAGGTACTGTGGGACCACAGCCCTCCTCCACAGGGCAGCAAACAGCAGCTGCAGAAGTCAGCAGTAATCATCAGTTAAATGAAAAATAGCAGATTTTAGCAGATTTCTGCCTCAACCTTGACTGCAGGCTCTGTGGCACAGACACTGTGTTTATTTCCCTGCTGGAAAAGCACCTAGCGCAAGCTGCTGGTGTGGATCAGGATTTGCTGGATGCTAATTTCATACAAATATTAAGCAATAATGATACTTACATGGCTGTGTGAGCTAGGAAAAGAAGGTACAGGCTCTGATAATGGAGATTTAATCCAGCATGCACGCTCAGAGAGGTAGGGAATTAGAAGTCAATAAACAGAGAACAAAAATACATGAATGAACACTTCAGGTTGAGTCAAGCCAGTGCCAACCCTGGGACAAAGAATAAGACGAAGAAGAAGATTAAGGCTAAGTCTCCTTATTGCTCATGGCATCTGAAGAACGTGTAAGATGATGAATGCATTAATTAGCTCACTGCATCTCGGTAGCTGAAATAGTTGGTGGGTGGGCTGAGCCATAAACCAAAATACTCTCAGCATGTGAGAGAGGCTGAGCAGGCAGCTTCAAGATTTCATGGGAGAAGTGAGCAAACACTATCAGCTTCCCAACAGGAAAACATGGACTAATACCTTGAAGATACATTTTGGGGGGGGGAGGGGGGAAGTCTTCCTAATAATTCTTGCTCTTTGGTTTTGATGTGAATTTTCCTTTATTGCTATGCTCGTTCATTAAAATACATTTAACCTTTTCAGGATCAACAGCACATGTGAAAAAAAGAATGAATATCACAAGTTTAGGGTACATGGTCAATGTGTTCTTAAAAGAGAGTTTACTAATTATAGAGTACAATTTGTGAAATAATAAATAAACAATTATTTTACCAGCTCGTCATATCCGTGTTTACTCATGTTCACTGCCAGAGCAGCATAATTGTACTTTGTGTGAGGCTGTTATTAAATCTCAGAGCATCCCCAGAGACCTTTAAAACTGAGATTTACATGTGCTAGGAAATGGCTTGCAATCACATTTAATATATACATAAATCATTCTAGAAAGTAAAACAACAGGGACAAATGATCTGGTGTTGATGAGATTCATTAGATTTGTCATGAAGATTGTATAAAAAGAATCTGATAAATAATCCATAGGCAGCACAAATGAGCAAGCTGCGAGGAATTGCCGCATTTCTCCACCTTCACACTGAAATCCTAGGAGGATCACATGAAATTAAAAACATAAATTCATATTCAGGTACCTAACACACTGACATTTCCAGTGGGCTGAAGACTGCCACCACCCACTGATTTCAAAAGGAATTATGGGTGATCAAATTTAGATTATGAAATAGAGTTAGGGAGGTTAGGCACGGCGTCTCTCGCATAGGCATCAGCCACAGTGGGATTCCAGCCAAGGAGAGAGTCAAAAAACCTTCCTGAGGAGGAGTTTTGCCCTTTGGAAGCAGGGACATTATCTGTGTATGGCTGTGGAGGAAGGGGCATGTACCAAAAGCTAAGGATTTATTTTTTCATTTTCAGGTGTATGGAGAACGAAGAGGGCTGTTGAGGGCATTCATTTTATGCTGAACATGAGTGGGATGGAAAGCCGTGTAAAGACTGGTGAGAGCAGCCTGATCCCCCTGCACAACCCAGCTCCACCTAGGGTGACGGCAGCCCAGGGTGGTGGGGCTGGTGACAAGCCACCCTGTGCTGCAGGCACCACCATGCATGCCGGCAGCCGAGCGCTGGGGGTGCCTTTTACCCTGGGGCTCCAGCTCTGTTCACTGGGGGGAAAGAGATTTTCAGAGCAGCACCAGACAGCACTTGGAGACAGATGCTTGAGAATAAGCAGCCTTCCTGCTGTGAAAAAGCAGGTGTCAGCTCCCTCAGCAAACAAGCTGGAAGCTGATCCTGGAGCCCTTGCTTTCCCCCTGGGACCCATAAGGAAAGACACACTTTTTTCCATGTCAGTCAACAGCATGACCCCACGTTTACCCCAGAGCTAGAAAGCACAAAATCTGTGGCTTCATTTTCCTTTCAAGTTTGTATTCTACAGGAGAGCTCCTGATCTGTAGGACACCTTGTCAAGACAAAAAGTAAACTAGCCTGTAACTTCTCTGGGATGACCTTGCTCATGCAAGGTAAAGGGTCTCAGCATGCGTATTCAACTGATGCATATATGCACACATATATACACAGGCATACATATGCACACAACCATAAGGAGACATTTCCAACAGCTTTGACTACAGGTTCACCAGTCCTTCCAACTGAGTTATTACAACTTCACAATAGTCTTCAGTAAGAGTAGAGAATCCAGCAGCAGGACCTCAAAAGCGCTACCCAAAATACCATGACACCTCACCAAGCCTCAATAACAGAGTCACAGTGCCCTGCAATATCCCTACCCAATCCCCCCAGTGTACACATCACAAAATCTGGCTCATTTTACTGTCACTGTGCAGTGGGTAAAGTGTGTTAAATCTGGCTCTGTCAATAGCACACCTACACAACTAGCATAAAGAGCTTCAGTGACTGGGCTCAGCCCCTTCTCAAAACTTAATGTTCTGTGATGAAACTGAGCGAGAAAGAGGTTACTCAATAAGCTTAAGGCCTTGAGAGAGAGAAAAATGTACTGATCTGTAGTTCGTGTTGTTACTGATTTTACTGTTGCATCTGAATGTCTTTTCAGATTGTTTCCTGGGAAGAGTGACAAGAGCAGCAATGTAGTTTCAGCCACTGAGGTGAAACTATTTGCTCAGAAACCTGGCAGAGGTGATGCCTATTTTGCTAACCTGCTTTCTTCTGGATCTGTAGCAGTGAGAGTGCCACTCTTCCGGCAGGACACTGTTCGGATCCAGTAAAGGAACCTGAAGAACCTCACTGTGCAAAGCACCTCTGAGGTGTGCAGGGCTCTCTCTAGGTGGCTGGGGATGTTAGCTTAGATATCTCTAAGGTTGCTGAGTACTTTCCCAGTGCTGGAGAGCTAGACAGCTTTGCCATGCCCATGCTGGGGCCACGTAAGAGGTACAGCATGCTAAAATCTCACTACAGCACCAAGGATTTATGAGCTGAAGAGCTGCAGGGTGAGCTGACCATGGGGGAAGCAGGTGGCTCTTTTGCTGATGGGATCCCACAGCAGGACTGGCAGCTTCTCTGTTCATGCAGAAATACCAGTGGCATGCAGTGGCAGAAAGCAGGTCAACCTGTCATCCAGCTGGAAACATTTTCCATCCCACTGTAAACCATCATGATTGCTCATTTAATAGTGCTGAGCTAGAATGAGCAGCTCTTGTCGCTGCAGGAGAGCATGGGAGAGGCACTAGATGTGTTGTGAAAACTGTAAGGCAGCTATTAGGAATCAGTCAGGCATTCCGAGGATGACAGGGATGTCATGATTTGTATTAAGTCCAACGGAAAAATCAATTAATTCAGCCTTGGAAAAGCATAAGATAACAAAGTTTCACGAACAAATCTCGTCTGGTCAGCGCTGTTTGCATCTTCAATTGCCAGGAAAAGGGAGTGCAGCGAAACACAGGAGCAGTTACAGACTGTCCCTGCGGAGGTAAGCATGCACCTAAACCAGGACATGGCTTTCAGCTGTTTGCATTTTGTGAAGCACAGAGAGACTATGTTTAAAGCCCTAGGTGAGCTGAGTACATGCTAATGAGCTTATCTGCAGAAGCAGGTTAGATCAGCTGTGATAAACCTAATTAAGACAGGCTTGCATCTCACCTGCTGCCCCCTGCTCCTGCCAGTCCTGCAGCCTATCTGAGTTTTCTAAGGATGGATCCACTCAGGCTTTACCTCTAAGAGAAAAGAGAGGCTCCAGAGCAGGGAGAAGCATCTGCTGGAAACCACACATACATATTTATGCCTCTTTGCAGAACAGGGCATGCGTCTCAGCCTTTTTGTGGGTCTGACCCTGTGACAAGTCTTGCCCCTCAGGAAGGAGTGCCTTTCAACAACACTGAAAACCAGTACCAGCACCCCTCAACTGCAGTTATTTAGTCAAATTAATTACTAAAGATACAGAAAATAACACCAGCAAGGAATCAGCAGGGTTTGCTGATTACTCTCTCTCAATTTGGTTCATAAATGTTGCTGGGGAGCTGGGAGCCAATTTCAAGTGACTTACACTAGCCCAGATTCTCATCCTCACCGACTCCAGAGCTGCACTGACATGAGATATTTTTGGTTTGAAAAGCCTGTAAATGAATTGAGAATTTGGCTCATGGGGTGAGGACTGGATAACATGATGACAGAAGGGCTTTACAAACATTTATTATTCAAAATCTCTTCTGCAAACGTGAATACGCCTAAGCAATTATCTCACTTTAGCTGCAGATGGGCAATTTTGATGCAATTATTATGCACCTTCAGTACCACAAAGCTTTCAGTGCCATTTCTTTTGAAAATGCCTGAATTAGACAGAATGACAAAACTAATGAAGTACTGCATCTTTTTCCTGTCAGCTGCACAACATCTAGTAGGTGCCATCAGCACGCGTCATGCGGAGGAGCTGCGTGGTCATGGCTGTTAGCCCAAAGGCAGGCAAATACCAAGCTTCCCTCTGAAGGCAAACCTATCTGTAGCCTTCAGTAGCAGAGTTACTTGAAGAGGGATGGTCTCGCATTGTACATTCAGATCATGGCATTAGATTGATATCAAGACATTATCTGTCATCTCTCACTCAAATTTCCCTAATGAGATGTTTCAACACATGTCTAAAATCTGTGGGTGTTTACTGTTCTGTGCTAGACGCAGGCTTTTTGGGTAACGAGACTCCAGATACCAGCAGCATACTAGTGGAAAGTGTCTGAAGCCAGTCTGACAAAGAGAACAGTTTGTTTCTAGCACAATTGCTACGGAGAAGACACACTTGTCTCCGATTTCTCAAAACCACTTGTCTCTGGTTTCTTGCAGCAAACATATCTGGGAAGCCAGCTGTTTTTTGGGATTGGGTTGGTTTTGTATTTAGTGCTTTTTTTTTTTGTGTTAATCCTTAAAACAAAACAAAGCTCGAGAAATATAAAGCAGCAGACAACATTTTGCAACTTGACAGCCAAAAGTAAGGTCTGCAATTAACTATACATATAACTGGTAGGATTTTCAAGAGGAATGACCTCCTTTTGACTCCTGTTTACCTGAAAATTAAGCCAGTTCACTGCTCACCTTGGAAAAGATCCCAAGAAAAGATCTTTAGCAGTTTGGTAAATTTCATTTGTATATTCATTCCTGTTGAGAATCTGGAATCGCATGCAATAACTGTTGCTGGCATAATTAAATCTTCCCAAGATACTTCTGAGTAACTTGTTTGTACCCCTGTAACTTGGATGGCTGCTGAGTTGAACCAAACTCTGGAATATCCCACACTCAGAAGCTGCAACCACCCGCAGGACTCAGCACATGAGCAACACCACGGTAAGCATGCTGTCTGTTAAAATCATATAGGATTTACTGATTTAGCTTAGCTTGTAGAAGAGCAACAGGAACTATTGTTCATGTGAGTGTTATATTCAAGCAGAGATCATGCAATCTGCTCCCATGACAGGCCACATTTGGTCCCACAATCTCCAATTCCCAAGCATGCACTAACCACGCTTTTCTTGTTTTTCAGGCTCCTGACAGCTCAGTTGCACACTGACAGAAACCACCTCTCATTTCAAACACCTCACTCATTCTGTTTGATGCCACCTAGCTCTTTCCTGACCTTCTCCAATCCATACGTGATTCCGCTGACCTTTATCATCTCTCCCTACGGTTGTCCCTTTTACATGATCAAGAGCCCAACTCTACTGAAAAAGCCATGTGAAACTCAGTAAGGCAGAAAGTAACGGCACTACAGGGATGACCTGGAACTACAGCAGAGCACAGTTGTTTAAGTTTGAAAAATCTATGAAATTGATAAAGCTCCTTGTGAAATACCATGAGACTTGCAGAGGGTTAGCCTTAATTGCTAAAAGTTTCATGAGCAAGTGCAGGTCTGCAAGTACATTAATGGAAGGCAGCTGATCATTTGGCCGTATGTCACCGTATTCTCTTCTGGGATGTTATTTTTCAACACTAAGTTTTTCTACTGCAGTTCTCCAGAATCAAAAGACACTTTAAAAAAAAAATAAAAGAAGTGGGGGATCAGGTGAATTTCAGCCTGGTCACAGCCTGAGCTCCCCTCTGAAAGAAGGCAAGCCAAAACACATCTAAATAGTTATTAACTTGATATTTTTAATATTCACTGGGCCAGACCCTTCTCTGATAGAAATGAGCACACCGTCATGGGACTCAGTGGAGCTGTGCCAGCTAGGGTCAAGTATTTCACTTCATGAAATACTGAAAATGTTAGATTGTTCATAGTAAGTTAAGCAGAAACACTTTATAGTGAGGTTCATTTTATTTTAAGGTTAATAAAAAATAAATCAAATCCTCAGGGTGAATCTCACAAAAAGCGGCAAACAGCAGCAGAGTGAGTACCATTCATGCCCCTACACATAAATTCAAATAATAATAGTTATGTCTCATTCAGTGTCTGTAGATCACTAACCATTAACAAATAAAAACTTAGATATGAGGTGGCTCTGTGCTGAGCAGGTTGGTCTACACACCTCCCTCCCCAGGTCCCCAGCAGTTTCTATGAACTAATGTTCTGGATATCATGGTGAGGTGGTCTAACAGCAGCACCATTTGTTAGATGGTGAAAGTATCACAAAGCATTACAGAGCTGTAGTGTTACTGTTATTCCTAGGTACTATTAAGAGGTACTGAAAGTAGAGGTGCAATTCTCAATATTTTCTAGTGTTCTATTTAATAGCAGAGCTTTTCATAGCTGAGAATTCACCCTTCTGTACTTGGAAACGTGCATGTACTTTAGCTGAAAGCACAACAAGACTATTGAAGAAAGCTGAAAAAGCAAGATACAATTTTCAATTAGTCTGGCTGGCCTCTACAACAGATACACTGAAGAGAATTAAATTAAAAAAAACCCCAGCCCCAGGACTTTGGTGAAGAAAAACATTTTTTAGATGTATTTCTAAATTAATCTAAAAATTCTAGGGCAAATGCCAGGTGATGTAGAGATAGAGTCTTCCTGTAGCAAATGGACCTGGGCTTATACTGTCCAAGGGCAGCCTCTGTTAGCAATGAACTACACAAAGTTTTACTGCTCTGTCACTGAAGGGACACTCATGATGACTTCAGATCCCTAGGGTTTAACATTTGCATCTGCTGAAAGAGATGAGAGATCCCATCCTTTTTGTAAGGCTTACAGAGGCCCATTCCCCTCTGTGGGAGTTTGGACAATTTATTGAGGTAGTAGAAGGTTTTCAAAGATACGACGGAAATGTTGCAGCAGTCACTAAGTGCTCATGAAATAAGCAGCTTCAGTAAACAAGTAAACAGCCCCCCAGCCCTGAAAGAACATGATTTATAAATTAACAAACCACAAGCAAACTACACCAGCTCCATGTGTGGAAGCGCTCTGTTAGAGGTATGAGGAACAGGGAACAGATGAGGTAGCCATAGTGGACTTGGTTAGTGTAGGTTTGCTGAAGACAAGAACCCCAGATGATATGGCAATGACCTTAAGGCCAAAGTAAAAGATACTCCTTCAGACCAGCAAGAGGGTTGTTTCTTTTCCACAGATAGGCCATTTTCACTAACTGCCACCCAAAGCAGGCAAACAAGGTACTAAACCCAGATTTTGTTTGTCTTCTCCATTTTGGATCAGATTTCTGTTGGAAAGTTACCATCTGGACAGGTGTTTTAGCACTTGAAAGCACAGAAATAGTTGTACATGTGTGTGAGTACATACATATATGAAACTGCTCAGCAGTTCATATCTTACCATTGTTTACCTCAGAAAAAACCCAAACACCCTATGGTTGTTTACAGACAACATTATGCAGTTGCTTGACAGGGTTTTTCAATTTATGACACCCTGTTTACATACCTACGTGGTTATCAACCTTCACCTCTGGCTATTTCTCTCTTTTTACTAGCTTATAGCTTTGACTAACACCAACGGTGGGCAGGTCCTGCAGACCTGGACTGAACAGGCTCTTCAGCCAGGTACTTGTGCATATATATGAGGCTGCCTTTTCATACAAACACAAACAATCCTGGGAAATCTGGACATGGTCCATAACCACTAGGCAGCTGGACAAAAAGGTTTTTTCCACTTCTGTAATACTGCCAGCCTCCAACACTTCTCACTGTATCATCCATCCTTATTGAGAGTTGTTAATTATAGCTATGAAGTTTGTTGCCATACAGGCACTTTCCTTTTTTAAAGCAGCTTTGAAGGTAGCTGCCTTCAAGATATTTTGACACAGATCTGGGCTGAAAAAATGTGCAGAATTCCTTATCACCCCTTCCTGAATTTTGTTGATTTTGTTGCTCTTTAAAGAATATGGGAGAACGTGTCTAGGATAGTCCTCATTCAGTGAGTTTGTGCACTGGGTGTCAAGGTACTTGAGATTCCAACCAAGGTAAAACACTTTCTGCAAAAAGGAGATCAGCTGTGAGCTCTGTCTTCCATGTTATGATGATTGGAAAAACAACATATCCCTGTTCACCTCAGCTTTCTGCTTCTTTCCCCAGGCAATCAACATCATTATGCACTCTTTTCCCTGTCCCTTTTTCCTTTGCAAGCCATAAAATGCAGTTACTTTTCTGTTTGTCTGTGCAGCTCGTGCCTGGAGGTGGGGAAGGGAGGAGGTGATCCCTCAGGTCCCTTCATCCTAGCTTGCTTTGGTTCCACAGTACAGGTGGACTTGCTTTTGAGGTGTCCTGAGAAAAGCCTTAGCAGTGTGGAAGCTTGGCAGCTTGCTTTACCAACCAGAGGAAGAGCCAGTTAACGAAACACAGTTTAACTACTGGCCAGAGATCATTCAGTGCTGCAAGACAACATTTTTTCCAAGCAAAAGCCATTACATAAACATATTGTTTCTTGCCCTGTGTGCAGGTAACAAGAACAATCACTTCTCTTTCTAGTCCTTGCCTTAGGCACCATTACCTCATAGGGGGCATATAATGTAATCATTTTAGAGCAGCAAGCTGCAGCAGAGAAGACAGAAGTAATGGAAGAAAACGACAAAATTACAGGACACCACTTAATTCAATCATCCTTGGAATGGTTCTGAGAACCAGGCTCAAAATTAAAGAACATGTATTTCTCCTGATCAGGCAATATCCAATTTTTATTCTCCATTAGCATTCCACAAAGGTCTAAAGCCCAGAAGAGGTGATCCTCAACAGATGAAGGATCTTCAGATTAAAAGAAAGCTTTTCACCAGGCGCGAACATTAAGTTCTTTTCAATAAATCGTGGTCTGAAATACACGGTCTCTAAATATAAACTAGGAGGCTAAATTGGAAAGAACTGGTTTCCTAAAGAAGGACCCACAACCATTTTCTCATAGAAGCTAAGGCACAAGCTCTCAAAGGCAGTGTTATCTACCTCCTGTTTACCTTGTATGCCTCATGTTTGTGTCTCTGCTGAAGGTGTTTGCTCTTGACATGCATTTTAGGAAGAAACTGGGCATTCAGCTCCAAGCTGGCAGTGCTGGAATATTCGTTGTGGCACTGAGGAGCTAGATGTGGCAAATATCCTTGCTAACCTAACTTCTGGTACTGTCTTCAGTTTGTAGAGAAAACTTAGGTAAACAGGAGGCTACTCTAGAAAAAATCTGGAGTTGAAGGACCACTTATTTTCTCAAGAACAGGCAACCTATAAAGCACACTTCTCACAGCTAGCAGAGAAATTCTTGTTTCATGTCCCACAAAGAGCAAGAACCCATGGCATAATCTTTAACTCACCTAAGAAAATGAGTCTCCCCAAGGAAGCAGCTGAAAAGATGACTTACTAATCATCTGGCAAGAATGCAGCATAGCTGTATCATGTCAAGGTAGCAGTGAGAAGCCACCTCCAGAACTCCTATGGGATAACACACTTCTATCCCACATCCCATGGGGACATGCTTTCCTTTTCAAAAGAGAAGACACAGCAGCAACCACAGGTTTCATGTGGAAGAGGTAATTACTTAACTTTGAAAACCAGAAGTTATCAACAATAGCTGAGTTCTGTGGCTTGTGCTTCAGCTGAGCTAAGCTCAAGTGATTGCTCCATGATGGAGCTTGATTCTATACACACAGCAGGTTGGACATCGGACAGACTTCCACCAGCACTGCTCTAACTACAAACACCACTACAACTGTTCTAGCAGAAGGCTTCACTGCTACTGCTACTTGCTAATGGTACAATTTGGTCTTGTCTTCAGCTAGAAGTGCAGACTCAGTGAAAACAGTCTGAGAAGTGATACATCAATAACACATCACCAGCAACAGTTCAGACATGTGAAGGAGAGAGTTAAATGACCATGAGTATGCTAAACCTCTTGCACAATATCCACACATTCTTTTAATCAATCACTCCAATACCAAACACAAAGCTAAGTCCTGACAGACTGCTGTAGAGATCAAACTGATTTAATCTGGAGCTACTCCTGGCTTGTACCTGACTTGGGTAAGAATCAGATGCCATATCTTTTAATTTCAAGTGCCTGTTTTGTTCCTTTGTTTTTAGTTTTATTTTCCCCCAAGAAGCTAATGGGAACTTGAATTGTAAAGTAGTTTTATTTTGAGGAACACAAAGTAAATAGGTATTATTTTAAGGCTAATGTACTGAATTAGACAAATAGAGTTTATAAAGTGAGGATTTTTGAAAGAAAACATGCTTCATTGGGTGACTTTTGCCAAAACCACTTGCATTCATCATGTCTTGATGCCTTTGTAGCTTATTTATGACCCTGTTAATGCTGTCTGCTCTGGTGGTGAAGCTCCCACCTAAGTAGTAATATAAATCAGTAGGATGCCAGAAGTCAACCACACTGCAACATTTTAATGCTGCTGGGTATGAGAGACTCATGAATACAAAATGCTGAAAATCAATAGTAAAGATGCATCCAGTCACACTAAATCAGGCTCTGACCTTCTTCTCCCTTACAGTTGCATGGTGGCCAGGCATGGTTGGTTGGTTACCACTGCAACATGGACAGGTTCTCTGCCTGCTGCAGGAGGTCAGTGCCACAGTGCAATGAGTTGCACTTTTGCTTGAGTCAGGATAAAACTAATGGATGCAACTCCTGGAATAGCTGGGAATGCCATGCTAGTGCCTTGTCTCCTCTATTTCTGTGTCTCCTCTATTTCATATACATATGAAACGCCCTTAGAAACTGGCCCACATTCTTCTGGACATCATGTAAAACTATAGCACTGGTAATTTTTGGCCGCTGAAGAGCTAAGACTCGATTCTGAGCCTGTATGTGTATAAATCAAAAGTGATTCTTGTGACATTAATGTTGGTAAATCAGAGTGAGATCTACTACATTAGACCTCTACTGTTGTTGCTCCCAGTATTCTGGTTCCGTTTAAAAGAAATAACTGTATTTTGGTGTCACCTGCAACTTTTTTCTTCTTTTCAAAGAAAAATCTTTGAATTCTGAAAGATGAGTTTCAGCTAATTTGGGGGCAGTATAAAGAAAAAACTGATTCAGTGAAAAAGAACATGTTAAAACGTGAAGGTTTAAAGGTATAAAGATCAGTGCAGGTACGTGCAATAATTCTTTCATTCACCCAGCACATCAGGTGCATTCTAGGTTATAGAAGAGATTTAGTTTTAGCTTCTGGTGTTCTCTTTAGCCCTAGTGCTTTATGAAATAAAAATCAAGATTTAAACGATAAACAATAAATAATAAATAAAAAATGAATAATCAGGCAAACCATTCCGGAAAGTCCTGCTGTTTCCTTCTCAAAAAAATCATTAGATAAGACTGTACCATCAGAATCATCAAGCCTTCTGAAGTATTCTCCTAAAATGTGAACACAGCCCTCTGTTATTCCCCCAGCTGACACACACAGAGTGAATCTTTATAAAAGGTGTGTTTAGTCCTGCCTAGAGATACACAAAGCTAAGCAATATCTTACAGAGATTTTAATTTGATCTTTCACGTACCCAGTGAACTTTAAACCTAGTGCTTTTAATTTATGTTAGCTCATAAATTAATAACGTAGGTATGATGGAGGGTAGCTCCTCAGATTAAATGTGTCATTTGTTTGAAAGCAGAAAGTATAAAGCCAAAATGAAGTACTCTTAGATGATCCATTAGGCACATAAATTATGATGTGTGTTACTTCTGGACTGGATGATGGTTGAAATGAATGATAACTTAGTTACTGTAATTTTATTTTAAGCCGGTGAGCACTTGCGCAAGGGAAGAGCAGCAGTGACCCCGGTGTGCTCTTCTGTGGCCTGCCACAGCTCTCTGCGTCACTACCCATGCATGCAGCCCTGTGCCAAGGGTGTGTGGCACCCTTGGTAGAGAGTGTGGGACAAGTTGTCTCTGAGCAGTCTAAAGTTCGGCACAATTCCCACTGCAATTCCCAATGCACTCTGGCATTTGATGGAGCTGCACAGGGAACCTGAAGCAGTTTGGACATGTGATTCTGTGATTCTATGAATGCATGAGGTTTGGTTTGCTTTGGAGAGTGACTGTCGCCCTATGCTGGGGACACAGTCACTGATAGTCTGCTTCAGCTTAAATAGCATTCCTTACCATGCAGTATGGGTCAGTCACAAATACTTAATACTTCACATTACAGCCTAATACTCAAAATCTTGTAAAGAAGCTGATTAAACCTGCTCTTAAATTTAATGTGCTACTATAAAATTTTGGTGGCAAATTTGTTACAATTATAGGTGCTATAAAATGGGGGAAAAAAATCTGCAGCTTTAAACTGATTTGTGTCCGTTGCAGGTATGTTCTTCTGTGAGACTAAAAACCAGGCAAATTCATATTTTTACAGCATAGTATATATATATACTGGTACAATACGATAGAAATTTAAAACCACAATAAACCATATAATCTGCACTGAGGGACTATACATCTATTCACTGTGGCTACGTTTTATGATCCCTGTTTTGTATATTTTTCCAAACAGTTGCTGTCCTTTACGTGCTCTTTAACTGCACAGTGAGGTACCTGCAGGTACTGAAGCGCGCCTGCTGGCGTAGGCCCCATGAAGCCACCCACCAAGGAAGAGGCGGTGGGAAGGCACTGCCTGTGCCGTGGTGAGGGGAGGCTGAGTTGGCCAGTCCTGAGGAGGAGGAGGCGGCTGCGCAAGTGTCCTTGGGGAGCTCTGCTGCCAAAACACATTAGGTGCCTGCGGATTTTAGCAACCTGTGTAGGCAAGATCTGAGAATCCTTTCCTTTACTACCTCACTGCTAAAGTGACTTAGATGTCGTATTTTGACCTCCCACTACCACCTTTTCATTTATCTTGTTGCAAATGCCTTCCAGAAAGCTCAGATAATACATAAAATATAGATGAAAGTGAAGGATAAAGGAAGCAGAAAGTGATTATACGAGTTTCTTCTTAGTTCCAGGTCAGAACTGTCTTATAATAACTACCCAGAAGCCCACAGAATGCCTCCCTAAGGTGTCCAGCTATGCCTGGAGTTCAAGCTTTCCTTAAGATGGTAATTCCTCATATAGAGCTGCAAAGTCTCGGTATATGCCTTTCTCTCTATGCATACTTTTATATATATATATATATATAAAATATGCAAAATGGGAGAATAATTAAGAGGGGGTGTTGAAACGCAATGCTTGGGGTTTCTGACATACATGCATGTGACATCTCAGCCATTATAGAGGAAGCAGATGAACAGTAATTCTTTTCACAGTAGTTGTTATTGCAGCACCACTGAAAGGTCTCAGTTTTAGATAGCGGATATGCTGAGGTAGATACGATGTAAACACATAGTAGGGGACAGTCCCCCCTCCTCCCTAAAGAACTGTCTCATCCAAATGTACGGAGGGTATAAGGAGATCAGACGTCCATACTGACTTGCTCAAAACCACAAAACAAATCTTCAGCAAAGCTAGGAACCAAAACCATACCTCCAAATGCCCAGGTCTACCCTGACACCTAGAAAAAAACTCTGTAAATTAACCCTAGTAAATCTGCTGGTCAGAAACACAAATGCACATTCTTTACTAAGCCTCCTGTCAGCTTACTTTTAGCAATGTCCCCCTGCATCCCAAGCAGGCTGCATGACCTGCTTTTCAACTCAGCCATCATTTAATTGAATGGAAGACATAAAACTATCAACCATATCAATTAACTGCAGCAACAATGAGTATAATGCTCTGGTTTTAACCCCAGGGATCTGGCGAACCACAACCGTTCACTGCAGAATTCAGCAGTATTTAAAATGTTATCTGAGAGCAGATGGAAGAAAAATACTTAAAACCCAAAGAAACTAAAAGGTAGTTCTTTTGGGGCTAGCATTTGTTACTGTTTTTAGATGAAACTTGCTTTCTTTGACCTCCATACTTTTCTCATCTCTGAAGCAACCGTGTTTACTGTGGAGTAGACACCAAAATGTACAAATTGAAGACTGAAGTGCAGGAAACATGGCATCTTATGAAAATGCCTTTAAAACTTGTGGACACTGCTGTGGGACCTGCAGTGAACAGTAGAATTCCTTTATCCACAGCCCCCAAATTATTTTGAAGATGAAGAAACCATAACAATGGCTAAGCAGCAAAATTCCAGCATTGGTAACCTTTACTGTAGTCATCTGAGGTGGAGCATTTCCTGAGTACCCTGGTTTCTTACATTTTTCCTGTAGTAAGTTTCCACTTTGCTGCTGCACAGCTGGAAGCTGAGAAATGTGCACTTCTTACTGTTTACTTTCTGAACTACTTCATTAAAAGCCTGTGAGCCCCACTGTGTAACAGAAGGGGAAAACATTGTTCACATCCTTCCATGTATCAGGGAAGGTCTCTGACACAGGACATCTTGATAGCTGAGTCATCCCATCTGTCCCAGACACCTTTCGGGCCAAAATGAGATGAGCTGAAGAAGCGCTCACCAAGAGGTGGTCCTTTAAGCAGCTAGAGCGTCCTCAGCCCCTCACAGGGGATGGGCACTCCAGGCTTTGTGGGTTTGGCTTTGCTGTAAAGACAAGGTGTGCTGAAGACAAAGTGCTGGCTTTGGTTCTGACTGCGCTTCCTCCCGGAAATAAACACAACAGCTCGAGTGTAACTGGGATCAGAGCTTGGCCTTTGATGTCAGGGGCATAATGCCAGGAAAATACTGCAATACTTTTTACTTGGCTGTTCAAGACACTGCACTAGTCCTGAGTTTGGAACAGAAAAGCTTGCTGAGCTTACTCAGAGATTGCCATAAAAGTCAGCTGTGAGTAGAGGAAGAAGGTAGTAACAAAAAAGCGATGTTCACAGAGTATTGAACAGAAACCTCTCAAGAAGTAACTGCAGAAAATGTGGACTTACGTTACGTGATTTGTATGTATTGGAAATAAACCAAGATTTCTTACTGTTGCAGTGAAATTGTATTAAGAATAATAACATAGCACCTAGCACAGGACACACAATTAATTCAGAAATCCTTTAACAAACCTGGAGAGGAAAGCAAATATGTTTAATTTAACTGTCATTTGAAGATGATCTGAAAGCTGGAGCACCTCTCCTATGAAGACAGGCTGAGAGAGTTGGGGTTCAGCCTGGAGAAGAGAAGGCTCCGGGGAGACCTTATAGCAGCCTTCCAGTACCTAAAGGGGGCTTACAAGAAGTCTGGAGAGGGACTTTTTACAAGGGCCTCTAGGAATAGGACAGGGGAGAGAAGGTAAATTTAGATTAGATATTAGGAGGAAGTTCTTCCCTGGAGGGTGGTGAGGCACTGGCACAGGTTGTCTCCAGAGAAGCTGTGGCTACCCCATCCCTGGCAGTGTTCAAGGCCAGTTTGGACAGGGCTCGGAGCAACCTGGTCTAGTGGAAGATATTCCTGCCCATGGCAGAGGGATTAGAACTACAGGCCCCTTCCAACCTAAACCATTCTTTGATTGTATGATATGAATAAAATACCTGCTAGACACAGAGCAGCATGCAAGAGCCATAGGGGAAAAAAACAAAAGCTGCCATACCTGTATCTTTGCTTCGGAGACTGCTTTTCAGCTGACTTAAAAACATGTCCAAGATAATATAAAGGAAAGAATAAAAAGTTCCAGTTTGTTGCAAACCACGTTAGAGTGAAGGGTGCATCGAATTTCTTAAAGGTCAGTTTTGCTAGCTGGGTTGAACCTGACCAAGAGGAGCAGACACCCAGGACCATAGCCACACCCCAGACAATCTTCTTGAGCTGCGGCACGGAGCATTTCCAGCAACAGCGGTTCACCCGTCCACCGCCTTCCGCCCCGGCTTGCATCTGTGCTTCAGCTGGGGCTGGAGACTCCCGGGAGCGCTCATCCCCTGGGGAGAAGAAAACAGAAGGCTTACTAAGGAAAGCCAGTCTGCATTTTAGTTTTCAAACCCTAGGCCCTTCTGAAGTCATGTGGAGCTTTACCAGCAAAAGAACCCACCAGATCTTGCCACAAAACGTCCTTCATTTTCAGATCATTGCAAAGCCTCTGGTTCAGCTGAGACATAATTACAATGCAAATAATAATTATCACCTCTAGATTTAGAAGCCACTGGGTAAAATGGAAATGAAAATTACATGTTGCTCGGATGTATGGAGAAAGGCTTAACACACCATTTAAACTGATGCTGTTAGGACTTGTAAATGAATGAAAAATACGCATCGAGTCTAATAAAGCATCAAAGGGGATTACAACAACATTTGGAATTGTTATTGTCTTGGAAAACGTGGAATTGGACAGCCTATGAAATACGGTGTTTCTTAAAAGGAGAGGGGAGACAATGTATTTAACCTTGCAGTTAAACACAATCACTGCAATGTAAGTAGCACCATTAATATTGAACTTGGATCGCCAGGCGTTTCAGTGATCCCTAGAGAAACAGCTCTCCTGAGGCTGTAGCCAGATGGCAAAAATTAGACCAACCCACAGGCTGCCCTGAAGAGCATCTCAGAGTAGGCGATGAACTTTTTTTTAGCTCCAGCCCTGCACCAAATGAGACCGGACTGGAACTTTGCCCCAGTATATAACTGAGCCTAGTATGCTGCTGGAAACTTCTTTCCTAAGAAACCTTGTGCCTTAAATCGTTAAAGATGAATTGGTATAGCCCTGATATTGTACCACTATCAGCAGATACTGTATCCAGCTTGTGAGTGAATGAGCAAAGTGAGGTTAGGTTGATTCAGTTCTCACAGAGGTCAAAATGTGCTGGCAGACCTCATCAGCAGGCCCTTTACGCCTTTCTACCTGCCTGCTTTAAATTCACCCCATTTGTGTGCAACACTCAGCAGTAATTTCTCTTAAAGGCTGATTCAGTTGAGTTGGTCCATTCACTTGAAGGAGGATGTATCAGTAGTTCACGTTGATAGCCAGGAACCTACAACTTCAAAAGTGTCCAGAGGTCACTGCATGCATTGAAAGCTGAAAAGAGAAATGTAAGTACAGCCAGGACTACGAGAGACTGTATTATTGCCAATCATTTATATATGTTCAAGGTAGACTAAGAGAGATCCATACACAAAACATCCTTCCTTATCCTGGTGAGAATCAATATTTGAAATGGAAAATTGCTTAAAAACTTTTATTTCAGGTTAACCTGAATTTGTATTTACATGAGCTAATACATTATTAAAGAAAAGGTTTATTCCAATGGAGAGAATTATTTACTTATTTCACTATAGATAAGAAACACATGACCTGACTAAGATCTGAGTTTGCCTAGTAAAGATGTATTTTGTAATGGGAAAAACTGTGGCCTCTGGTGTCTTGAAATCTAAAAAGAGTGCACAGCAGCACAGATATAAACATCTGGTCTTTTTGAGTGGCTTTGAGAGAGCTGGGGACTTTGCTGATTTCTCCACTTATTTCAGCAGAAGATTGTGTGGGCAGTTTCCCACGTAACAGGAGATGCACCAGCAGGCCAATGAATTATCCAGTTAATGTGGCTTTGTATTAAATACCTAATGGAAAGGTTACTGCCACCTGCTAAATGTTACAAGAAGCTAGAATTGAGAAAAGGCTGCCTGTGAACCCTTAGCTCATTCAAAATCGTTTAAATATATTTTCTTCATAATACACTGCTCTTAACCAATGCTTCTTGCCTCAGCTGCTGCACAATCCAGTCAGGGTTCAGTTAACCTGAGAACAGTACACTAATTTCTTTTAACTTCACCATGTCATGGCTCAGCACTGTCTTTGCTCTTCACCACACAAGTCCCACAATGATTACCGATTTTTTTCTTTCCTCCCAAGCTTTTCTACAAAGCGTTGTCACTGAAACACCAAACTCTTCACACACCCTAACAAACTCCAGCATCCTTCCCACAGACCAGGGGTATTTCTAGGCACAGAAAGCCCAAATCCAGGCAGCCAGAGTGCCAAGCAAGAGCTTAGGAGGGGTTTGTGCCACTGTATCAGTGCAGAGAACAGCCTTCCTCCACTCACAGTTTACATTTTTGAAACTACTTGGAGAAGTAGGCAAAGATGTTCCTCTTTCTAGAAGACAGCTAGCAGGGTACTTGCTGTACCTGTCTTCTCTGCAGTTATTCCCCCAGGAAGCAGGAAATCAGG
>NW_009941425.1:0-13337 GCF_000696875.1 Nestor notabilis | reverse complement strand
CCTGCTGAAGATATTTAAGATTAGTGAGCATGCCTTAAGCCACTAGGGTGTATGATACCTCAAGATGAGTAGGTGCTCTGAATCACAATATTGAAGCTCTGTTTTCTAAAATAAGATTTGATCATTGAGACAGCAAGATACCATGTCTGACCCTCTGGCCTAGTAGGGGGAGAAAGGGGGGAAATCATGACTATACCATCTGATGCACCAGACACTCTACATAAAATAAAGCCGTTTTTGATGGACACCCCACCACACCCACTGTGGTGAAGATCTTATCCCTGCCAAGGCTGAAGATGACGACTGCTCTGCTCCCCCTTTTACTGTGCACATATGCATGAGTCAGCAGTTCATGTGGACAGCTCGCGAGGGAATCACTGCCTTTTAACTCAACGCCATGGCAATTACTCCCTATGAAATAAAGCTGAACTTTACTGATGCTTCTTCAGCTCCATAACCAAAATTACTTGTCCAGGTATATTTAATTTTGTGTTAAATATACCAACAGAAACATGAACTTTCAGCAAAACACAATATTGTATGTATCACATCCAAGGTGATCTTGCAGCTCAAGGGTTACATTTTTAGGGATGCTCATTCTTTGGATGCTTTTACATGCTGGATGCAATAAAAACTTATGCCAGGTATGATGGATTTCCTGATGATGGGTCCCATATTTTGGGATAAAAATCGCTATCCTGGTAATAAGCAGTTACAAGCTGAGACTTAAAGTATGTGTCAGTATCTGTAGTATCTGTCAGTGAAACTGTACCGTGCCCTCATCATTTCCTGTGCTGCCTGAGGGCTGGATGCCAAATGGGCACACCCTTTTCCAGCAGCACTGTCCTGGAGGATATCTGGGACACAATCTGCCCCCAAAAGCCAGGCTGTCTTTGGAAGAGGGGGACAGATGTTCACGCCCATGTGGTCTCATCTCTCATTTACTGTGCTGGGGACTTGCCTGACAGCTGGCGTGTGTTAACACCCAGAGCTGCAGCTTTCCCTGCCCAGTCCCTGTGCCCTGATGGGGACATTTTTCTCACCTAAACCATAAGTACTCAGGTGGGGTGACATCAAACCCACACATGGATGAAAAGCTCCTCACTCTCTTTCTAAAACTCCACCATGGTCAGCTGGCAACAGAATACATACGAATTTAAAGATGGCAAAATGTCTTGTCAGAATGGATGACAGGACATTAAAGACTTTTATTTCTGGACACTCTCCTCCAGACTTTTACTGAGTTTCTTCCATTGCTCCTTGCAGCAGACTGCTCTGTATGCTACTGTATCCCCCAAAAGAACAAATCAAGATGCTGAGATAGAGGAAAATTGCCTATGTTGCTTTTACTAATTTTGGCTTTTCATTTTTCCTTTTATTCATTCCTTTTCCTGTTTCATAAATCCCAACTGGAACCACTCCTCCTCCCTCCCTTTCTGCCCAACCTCTCTCCCGTGGCATTCAGAAGCAAAGGAAAGAGATCATGCCAAGTCCTATTGCCAATGCTGTTACCCATGGGGATGTCCAAACCCTGGCAGTCTGTTTCTCCATTATGGTGAGACCCCTCTCAGCTGACTTCAGATACTTGTGGTAGGGACATCTATACCTGAGCTACTTAGTCCATGCTCATGGCTGAGGCCATGGATTAAAACAAGCACCGGAAGACACTAGACACCCCACGTAAGGTAGATGCCTTAGATGATATGCCCTTTCTCACCGACTACAGATGCTTGCACTGTGTTAGAGAAAATCCACCCCTAGCAGAGGTAACCTTTAAACAGCCTGTCTAGACCTCTTCAAAAGTACTTTAAGGCTTGAGACTCCTGTGCACAGCTAGCCAGCTAAAGACTTACCACAGCACCAAGCTATACCTCACTGTAGATGTTAAAAATGTGAAACTGATAAAAAACAAGGTTGACATTCATCTTCTCAGTTTGAGACATCTACTGTGCAGACTTGTGTATCTGAGACAGTGATTTACACTTTCTGCATAGTTAGTAGACAGCAAAAAGACATTTGCATAGCATGATTTATCTCCTCCTAAAGTAGATGATTAAAGCAAGCCAGATGAATCACCCTCACCAAGTGCTTGTTTCTCTCCACCAGCTCTTCTAAACAGTCTGGAGCAACATGCTCAGAAGTAGGGGTCTCTAGGTGTCTGAAGCTGGGCGAGATGAATCCCACCATTGTTCTGTGAGGAACAGAAAGTATATCCACTGCAGACAGCACTAGTGGGCTCAGAGATGGACCATGACACACAAACATATCTAACAGTCACCAATGAGCTGCTTTAGCTGTTGTCAGCTAGTCAGCAATTGAGTGAAAGACTATTACAAAAGTGCTGTGTGTCCTTGGCAACCCTTCAGAGTGAGAAAGTGACCCTCACAGACAAAGGTCCTGCCTAGTAGGGACTGAAATGTGTGCCTAATGATAATGCACAACTCCACCAGCTTCCCTAGTCTATGCTTGTGCTTCAATGTAAGCATATTCTTAAGCAGCATTTTAAACCTGGCTTCTGGAAAAAATTCTGACAAAAGGAAGAGTCCTCACAGGTCTCTCTGACAAATACAAACGAGCTATCCTCAAGGCATTTCCTTTTTGCCAGCCTCTCAGGTGGTTTGTGGCTGCTTGGGCATTGCACAGAACAAGCTTGTAAAGCTTGCAGAGATATATGCTTATCATAAACAGGGGAAAAGGAGCTGAGGCAAGTCCTGTAACACAGCACCTGACCACCAGTGTGTTTAGAGCTTTAGAAACCCATGACATACAGGGGGATCAGAGCTGGAGCACTACCCAAGGTATATTCTCACAACCTTGAATGCTGTATAACTTCTTCATTACCCAATAATTACCACATGTAGAGATCAGTGGGAGACAGTTCCAACACAATAACTTATCAGTTACGAACATACCTAAGAACACACATGATGACTTCTGGTGGTGGTTTTCTGGACACAAAATACTATCTATCTGCCTCAGTAGCAGACTCCCAAACTCCTCAAAGTGTTTTTGTTCCATTCCTGTCTACCACACTAGCTATGCATTATTTAGCTGTCCAGGATTTTTGAGCTAAGCTGTTAAAAAACAGCTTAGGAATCATCCTGTGAAGAGAAGATGAAATGCCAAATCCACAAAGTGATTTACGTCTCTGATTGCCACTGTAGTTGTCTAAAACTGAAATGTGGTTATCAAATACGTGGCCCAGGCCAGTTGGTCAGGTTAAAGCTTGAGGTCTTAGGGACTCATCTGTTGCCTGGCAGGTCACCTAGTAGCTAGTGCAGCTTTTGCATGCCATTGTCAATGACGACCTCTCCATTCACAGGTCATCCTGATGACTAGTTTTAAGGAACTGTTAATATTTTATTTCCGAAGCCAGTTATCTCCACGTATCAACCTTTCCAAAGGCTTACATCTCTGCTGCACAGAGCAGTAATGACAGCACACACAGCCTAACTTCTGCACCAAGGGCCATTCCCTCCTTCTCCAAATTAGCTTTTGCTGCTTGCACCAGCTGTATCCTCCTCCCAGTTCCACTAGAGCTCCTCAGATGCCAAAGCGTCTGTTCCTGGGCAGGCCTAAGCACCATGACTCCTAAGCAGGCTTGTGCCTCTCTTACACCCAGACCCTGTCAGTATTCAGACATGTTTGAGAGCTTCCATCTCGCATTTTAAGGGTAATCGCCAATAAATATTTCCATACTGTATTTGAAGTTGTCATTGGAACAAGGCCTAGACCCTCACTTTTTGCCTTCTGGACAAACTTCCTCACTTCATGCTTTCCCAATAAATAAGAATGTTTTCTATGCTGAGCAGACCAGCTTTGCTGATATCTGGGTTCCCCTGGTGTTAGAAAGTTGGTGGATTAGGTCATCCTCCTGGGTAGATGGGATCCCTGCTCCTTTTAGCACAGGGGGTGGAAGGCTGCTCTATGTTCTGAGCTACTGAAAAGGAGCACACACTCCACCTACGCTTTTTGAAGGAAGGGGTTCAGCCACTTAGCTGCCAACTCAACTCTGAAACAGAGCAGTAAGTGCTAGAGAGAGTGAGCAACGGTGAGGAACAGGGATCTTATCACAGCATAAACCACAGGTCTCTACTTGGAGTTACCTCCTGGGCAAACTAAACAATTTAACCTGCAGCCTCACCAGTGTCCTCTGATGGGGGCCAACAAGCACACTGGTAAAGGAGATGCAGTTTCCCCTTCTAGGTTTTAAAGAGACTTCTGACAAAATCACACTATAAAGTCTTACAGAAAACAAGCACACCGGGAAGGTGCTGTAACGGATAAAAAGCCTGGTACAAGATAGGAAACCAGTGAGGAGTAAATACAGTGATGCAGGAAGTAGCTGAGGCTCTGCAGAGGTCTGCTGCAGGACCTGAGCAGGGGCAAGCTGTGAGGTGAGATTCCCAATGACCTGAAGTTGGGCAGGTCGGCAAGGGCAAGGGCCAGCTGCGAGGGATGACAGGCTACGTGACTGGGTCATACACTGGCAGATGGAGAAGTGTGCCTGCCCATAGAGAGGTGCAGGTGGGAGTAAACAACCCATATGCTGCATACCCAGCAATGGGCTCTGCACATTGCCACCAGGGATCCCAAGCCCTTCACAGGCTGCTCCACAAAAAGGGCAACTCAGTGTTCAGGAGCAGCCAAAAAAAAAACAAACCCAAAAATAACTGCGAAAAAATACTATGAACAAAGCAGAAAACAGAGAAAAAAGGTTTTTTCCTCCATCACCATGGGTGGCTGGCAGGCAAGGCTGCAACACTTAGTGTCGCAATGACTTTGGGTTTGCACACATTTCCCCAACCTTCCAACCATGGTCAGCGCTGAAGGTCTAGGAGACCAGTATTATATTTTTTAATGAATACCAATTAATGTATCGTAATGGAAAAATGACAAAACCCCATAAACCTTCATTAAATCAGTTTTTAAATGAGAATATTTGGTCAAAATGGCATCACATATATGGATTTTTAGATGCTATTTGGGAAACTGTAAAGGTTTAAAGCACTTTCTTTAAATACTTCGCTTTTACAGTAACAGATAAAAATAATTTTACTTAATTTGATCATGGAATGGAATGACTAAATTAAGAACAAATCAATACAGCAGATAGTTTTAAAATCCACAGTAGAGGTTATTTTAAAGAACAAAACCAGGGTATTAACCTATTAGGTCAGAAGGTCTGAATTTGCTTGAGGCTACAGAGTAAGGGGTACAGGTATCTGGAAATGGGCAAAACTACACTAACACAGATTCAAAGTGAGACAAATGCATTCTGAGTTCAAATCTGCTTTTGCTATTGGAATTCGTAATATAAATTAACTAACTATACAAAGTGTTACGATAATCTATGCAGGATTTTCAAACTTGCCTGATCATTTCACCCTTCATTCAGAAGGGTAGGAAATAGGTCTATTGGCTCACCAGCAAGCAAGTTGATTCTCCTGTACTCTTGTTTGTGGAAATCTGCTCCATATCACTGATAACACCAGATCATCCATGTAGCTTAACTTGTACCAAATAGGCATAAATTTCTTGTAACAAGTACTCCCAAATCCTAAATTATTAATCATAGATATAGTGTTATCTATCACTGATGGTTATCATATATTAATTCCTGTTTTATCCTGTGCCAAATATTATACCTAAGTTTATTAATAATCGGAATTAATCTCGCATATCTGCTTAAGATATGCTAAGTTCACCTCCTCAGCATACACATACATTCCTTCCTCTGCCAAATACTCCAGCAAGGCTTCCTGCAAAATATATGTTCTAATTCCTGCCAGCGATAGAGTGAGCTGAAAAATTATCAACTCCATACTGCAGCAATTTGGACTTTAATGCATTTAATTTATCTTCAGAGACAACTGCTTAGAAATTCTATTAAAACTGCTGCATTTGAATGGGCCTCATTAAGTTATGATATGCCAACTTTGACTTTTGCGGGGTGGGGAGTTCCCCTAAATACTGTCCTTTTTATTATTAATCAGAATTCATGACTGGAATCCAGAGTGAAAATGGAAGATACTGGGTGCTTATTACAGTATCAGCATTGTGGCGCTGGAAAGTAACAACCGTAAAACATGTAAGGAATAATCCTGATTCTGAGGTACATATTCTTGATTGTATGGAGGAAGATTTTTTTTCCTCATTATTCCCTTCGTGAATAAAAATTGGACTGAAGCTTACAATGAGTTACCTGGCAAGGTCACTGGAAGTTTTGCCATTTACTGTGAGGAGACTAGCATCTCTACGGAAGCAGAACTTCCATTAGAACAAAAATAACTTACGACCAAAACTGTATTCTAGGCAAATTTTGACCAGAGTCTGTGCAAATTTCAGTCTGAACAAAGGTTTGAGAGATGACTGTCTGTTCTGGTGAAAAAAACAGATTGAATTATCTGAGGGAAACTACTGTATTAATTAGCCAGGCATTTGAGTGCCTCGTGTCTTTCTTGAGTAATAGTTTTATCTCCAAGGGAATTCAACTACTTATATAAATAGCACATTTATATCAGTACATATGTTCAGGTATTTATATTAAGAGGTAAGTGAATTTATGCTAACTATGGAAGCTAGGCTGGCTGCATTTTATTAAAACCAAGATGATGCTCTTTCTCCCTTATGGAGCTTTCCAAAATTCAGAGCTGCTTGGCTTTCAAGTAAACACAGTTTTAGACAGAAGATTTTGCTACAGACCATTGGTTTCTTGCATACCGAAACCCAACTCCAACTGATCTCTTCGAAGCTATTGAACCTCAAACACAATGTTCTTTTAGGTCTTATGTTCAGAACAAGACAGTTGGAGCATCTGGTCTCTGTCAATCAATAACCTGATATTAGCATAGACTTGACATGGACTTGAGCATGCTCACAGTGGTTGGAGTAACACACATATATCCAGACAGACAAGCTCCCCCCCTTCTGCTGCTCAAAGATCTACCAGAAGAAAGAAGAGGATGCCTCTTCACCTCTCACCAGAAAGCTCAGCAAAAGCTGGGTCTCCTTTGACAACAGACCTAGGTTTGGCTAGACCCATCGTGGCACAAAGGCACTCAGTATAATTTTGAGCAAAAATACGTTACTGTTCTGGTTTTCATTGGGATAGAGTTAATTTTCTTCCTTGACACTCATACCTGTTCCTTTGCAATGCAAAAAATCCAGTTTCTATATTCTGACACTTGCCTTTTCCTGTTTTCAGTGAAAAAGGCTTTTGTAACCCACTCTCCCTCGCTTGTTTCAATCACTAGAGAAGATAGACTCATGCCTTGTCAGCCATAAATACAATATTATCCTTGCTGAGACTTGCACTAGGGAATTTGAGGTAACTGTGGAAAAAGGCATCTCTAGATCATACTTCCTCAATTCTGTATTCTCCGGCTGAATTACAAGGCTTGCAGGGCTCATTATTTTTCTTTTTTTTTTTTTTTTTTTTTTTGTTTGAGGTTTTGCCTGGAAGTAGTCATACGGAGCAAAATGTGTACCTATTACCTCAAGAAAAGTCAGTGTATAACCAAAGGGTGCTAGATCCTATGGAAAACTTCATGCCTTGAGCAGAACTTTCAAAATTTCCGGGCCAGGTTATTATGCCCTGCATTATGCCCAGTAGAGTGGATACAGGTTCCTGTAACTGGGCAGTTAACATATATAACCAAAGGGTGCTAGATCCTATGGAAAAGTTCATGCCTTGAGCAGGACTCTCAAAATTTCCAGGCCAGATTATTATGCCCTGCATTATGCCCAGGTAGAGTGGATCCAGGTTCCTGTAACTGGGCAGTTAACATCAGAGGAGGAAGCTGGCTTCTCCAATACATGGTATCTACACACTTGGTGGGCAGCCCTGCGTAAAAGCAAGCCAACTCTGCACAGCTAAAAACACCTTGTCTCCTGTTGCCTTTGATCTTACTCTGTAGTGGCTGTCAGCAAAACTCAGTGAAGATTATAAAGTAAATCTACTCTTTTATTGGCCAAATTCCTGCTTCTGCAGGATGTTATCCAGGTCTGCAGTGGCATCTCATGGTTTATAATTAACAAAGATTAACTGGGCTGTAGAATAAAGGCTGGCAATGGTACTCCAGCCAAGTGGAGGGAGCTGCTTAGTGTGTAAGTGAATGTGTTGCGCTGAGTATAATGTGCTAGGAAAGCTACAACATAAATAACACTGTATATGAGGCTTATAACTGGGAGATTGCTGGGGAATACATGTTGAGTTGCCATAGACTTCTATGTTGAACTACTAGCCTTGTTTGAACTCTATCTTTTATGCTGAACTACCCCTATGCTACAAATCCTATTGTTTACAATTGTCAGCCATCAGGAAAGGGACAAAATTTCTTTTACACAAATTATAAAATTAAAATAGGAGACAATGAATGACTCATTGTGGTGACTTAAAATTTATTTTTTACTATGTCTTGTTCCAGCTTCTCATGAGAGAAATCTGTAATTAAATAGATGGATTAGTAACCTTAGTTTTTGAAAGCAGACGCCAAAAATGATTAAAGATGACTAGAAAAGGCACCTTGTTTCATCTAGGGGTAAGTGGGTTAAACGTAATGGTCTATGATTTACACAAGGTCTGAGAAGATGATTCAATGTTGCTGTTATTTGTAAGTTCTGTCATTGTAAATGAAACTGTTGTTTGTCCATAGAGCATACATGTTGGCTCTTTTCAGACACTAAAGTAAGGAACCTTGGATAAATCTTTAATAATTTATCTTCCAGATTCGTGATATATTAAAGCTTCTGCTCTGGGATTTGTTTAGCAATATTAAAATAGTCTCATTTCATTTTTGTATCATTTGGGGAGGGGACACAGTGCAGATATAATGAGTCACCTCCAAACTACAGGTTTTGAGTTTGCACAGGCAAGATGGTATATGAAATAACTGGTGGGACATGATCAAAGACAAGCTGGTGGGAATCCCCAGTGGGTAAGCCTAGCACAGCTAAGAGTGGCTCATTTTGAGGCTGTTTAAAGCTTAAGAAAGCATGGTGCCACTTGGGAAGGGAGCCAGGTATTGTGCAACAAGAAACTCTCTCGCCTTTGGAACAGGAGCTTGGACATCTGCTCAGATACACTGTTGCCTTAACTGAACATACTGCAAGGAACAGGAAATTTGGGCAAAAGTTACCCTGTGGCAAAGCCAGAGTGTAGTTACTGCCTATGTGCACTTAACACTCAGTACCCACAGTAAACACTGTGTGAATGCAACTGTTTTTCCAAACAGTGAGTGCACTGTTTTTCCATCAGGAGAGTAAGTCATATTGACTTCACCCTGTCATACCACAGCTCATGCTGGTGGTACCACGGAGAAGCAGATACACAGCAAATTTACACCCCTGTTTATTCCTGAAGCTGCATGCAAACTTGTTACCATTATCTTCACCCCTAGGTCATTCACTCCATCACAGCTCTGGTCAGGAGCCAGTGAAAGCTGCTACCACAACTATAGAGCAAGCACCAGGTGGGTTTGATGCTCTGCCCTAATAGCGAATGCTCACATTGAAGACTGTCTGAACAAAAGTTAATTACATTTTGCAAGTTAATTACACAGAAGCCAGCATGCATTCCTCATGAAGGCCACTTAAGTGGGGAAGCACACACAAACCAAATGTCGTGACTGAGCCACAGTCCTCTCCTGCTCTCCAGCTTCTTCTGCTTTCAAGAACATATAAGCAGTGCATATTTCTATCATGTACAGCTCTTGCATAAAAAAGACCAGAGAGCACAATTCTTGCTTCTACAGGTGCTGACAGATGTGATTTTTCACAGGGTCTGCCAAATGCTCAAAGTATAAACAACCATTGCCTGACTACCAAAACCTTTCAATGCCACCAGCAGAACACTGCTAACAGTTACACGGTATTCATCCAAAGATATATTTATGCAGCACTTGAGCTTATCTCCCAAAAAGGAAGCTTTAGTAGGAAGCTGAAGTCACTGATTCCAGTAAAAGAAGTCTTGTTCCCCCTATATTGCATCCATTCATGGCAGTGCCCTCCCGTGGCCAAGAAAACGTGTGGGAAGTTAGGGGGCCCATTCCTATCTACCGTCAGTCTTTTTATGCCTACTCAGTGAAATGCTGTGCTGCTTAGATTTAGGCAAGTTGCTTCATTCTGCAGTTTCTTGGCTGCTTCATCTGCAAAATGAGGATAATAAGAATTGCATCTCTTAAGGAAGCAGACTGCCACTCATGAAAGTTTTTGCTGTGGTTGGGATCTTCAGTTCGTGCTTGCTGAAGAAGTGAAGATTTATTGTTAAAGTGATTACAGTGTTGATATGCTTGTGATGAATCCCCTGCAGGCATGCAAATATATTAAAGGCTAAACTCTTTTCTCATTTGTACTTGTACAATTCCCTGCAACTCCAGTGCTGCAGACAAGGTTACTCCAGCTGAGCATGTGGCAGAATGTGGTTCAACAACAACTCATTTTAGACATTTATGTGTAATAGTTGAAAGTAGAGAGGTTATTATTTACATTATAAGCAACTTTGAATATCACCAGTCACTCTTCCCAAGAGATCAGTGCAGAGGAAATGTGCTGTATGGGGAGGCTGAAATATCATTTCCTAGGTTCTGGAAACCTGGGAATAAGTAACTCTAAGTATGGGCTAATTAAGTGGAGGATGGGTTTTCTCTGGCAAGGTGATTGTCCCAACAGATTCTAATGAAGTCTGATGTTACCTGTCTCTGGAAGGTGCAGAGCAGGGACTGAAATATTACTTTCCTAAGGAAGAAAAGTCAGTCTTCAAAGTACACTGTGCTTTTGTGTACAGAAAGGGTGAAACCAGTCAAGTGGCTGGTCTGAGAGGAATGGCCCCTCCAATGTGGACAGAAACTGGTGAGAAAAACAAAACCAGAAAGATGAACAAGCACGA
The DNA here is from genome assembly GCF_000696875.1 of Nestor notabilis. Lineage (NCBI taxonomy): Eukaryota > Metazoa > Chordata > Aves > Psittaciformes > Psittacidae > Nestor > Nestor notabilis. Next base: position 2,449 of record NW_009941425.1, on the reverse strand, counting down.
ATCAGGCACTGAGCCTCCATTTCTCAAAATACGAAGTGTGTGCAATGGTGCCAGGCATAGAAAACACATGGTATGGCTACTGCCTGCCTGGGTGATGCATGTAGATACACTTGTCTTGGGAAGTGCTGGTACGGCAGGCTCAGAGCATACTGATGATTCAACCTCTGAAGTAATTTGAAATGGCAGTCATGCTTGTGAAGACTCACAAAGTCCTCATCTCCCTTTTAAAGCAAAGAAGCTACTGCACCAACAGGAAAGTAGAGTGACTGTTGGAAGGCTTTATAGCAATGCATATCAATGAAAGGCTCCTCTTGGCTAACTATCCTAGAGTGAAACATAATCCTAGTGGTTCTGCCAGAGATCCTTGAAATGCTTTGATGGTGGCTGATAGGGGAGAAAATAATCACAACTGCGAAGCAGAGGAAAGTTTTTGTTGTCTTGCTTTTGCAGCACTGACTACGCCTTTGCAGGGGACTCAGGATACCAGAGAAATTTAGGAGAGCAAGTCTTTACCGGAGGTCTGGCAGCCAGACCAAGGGAAGTGAGCAGTGCACAGTATGCCCACTTCCTCACTTTATTTTTGCCTGTAACTACACTTGCCTTTTTCATATGGCTCTAAAGAGCAGCTGTCAAAATTAGTCAATATTAATCTGAAAGGAAATGTTGCCAACTGATGTGGAAAAAGAAGCTCTCGAACAAAGGCAGTCTGTTTCATTAAAAGGAAGTGAACAACAGAGGAAACTCTTATCTGCCTTTGTACAAACTCTGGGCCCTATCATACAACATCGAGGCAATTTCGATTTTGCCACTGACGATAAAGGAAAAAAGAGTCTCAAGTAAAGAAGAAAAAGTCCAACTAGGTCAACAAAATCCCTGGTGAGTGGCAATAAGGTGTCTTAGAGCTGGAATGCAGAGCAAACATGGAAATGCTTGAAAGGATTCAATTTTATGGCACAGGGAAAGACGGCACTGGTTCTGTTTCTATAAAAGGTAGGTAATAAACTGTATTTGAACTGTTAGAAGAGGAATGAAATGACCCACATATCAAAGCTGGAACCCAGTGGGTTATTATTATTTATGATTCATAAAGCATGTGCAGTGCACCAAAAGGAAGGGAGACATGGTCCCTGCCCAGAGAAGCCTTCAGTGCAAAAGCTTGAGAGAAACCCTCTACTATGCACAAGGCTAAATCCAAGGGCTTTTTTAAATTCTAATCAAGTGTAATGAAGATCAGGCCTGTTCTTCTTTTGGTCAGAAATCTACGATCCTTTTTCCTATCTCTAGAGCAGGTGGTTTTTATGTTGGGGGAATGCAACAGCTGTGTTCTCCATAAATTGAGATAACAACCTTCGGGTACTCCTGATTTTCCACTTTACTTGCTGATTTCAATTCCTTTCCCTCTCTCAGGCATTTCTGCATTTTCTCACTTTCTCCTCCACAGAGCTATTGCTAGCATTTCTTCTTTTCCTTTCTTCATTCCTCTGTTTTTCAATATTACATTTTTTCTTCTTCACAAGCTTTCTATGGAGTCTCACGTTCATATTCTACCTCCTACTGTTCAATAACTCCCCTTTTTTCAGTCGTTCTTCCTCTTTGCCTCATCTTGCTCATCCCTTTCTCCTTCTCCTCCCTCCCTCCCTTCCTCTCAGTCAACATTCTTCCTCTCATCTACCTCATTCTCTCAACCAACTACCACATCCCATAGTGGATCCCCCAAACCAGTGGCTTCCTCTTTGCCCTTCCTTCAGGAACTGATATCCTTATCCACTCCTCAGATGGGCTCCTCTTCCTGACCTGCACCCTCCTGCCTCTGCATCACCCCCTCCATCTCACCTGTTCTGACTCTCTAGGGCACGGCCTATAGATTTCTACCCAAGATAGCAGCTCCTCGTCCCAGACCTTACCACCAGCTACACCCAGAGCTTCAGAACTCTCTAGAAAACCCTCTTGAGCACATCACTGCCCTTTTCAAAGTCCCCAGCCATGATCCCTGAAAGTTTCCAATGGTCCCTGAAGGTCTGCTAACCCCCCACTGCAGTTGGGCTCCTAATGTCCCTCCATGACATTGTTTTGTGGTGGGCTTGGCAGTCCCAGGCTAAAGGTTGGGCTTGATGATCTTAAAGGTCTTTTCCAACCTATTTGATTCTATGATTCGTTGATTCCATTGCCCCAGCCCCACTGCTACCATGCACCTGGATTAGAGATAAGGAGAGATGGTTGGGACACGGGGTTGTGTTCCCATGGGGGAGGGCAAATCTGTCCAGCATCCTCCCTTCTTCCCCAAGGGGTCCTGCCTGGCACGTACTTGTCCACGGGCTTGGGTGATGCTCCGGGGTCCCGAGGAGAGCTCCAAGAAAGGAGCTCTCACTCCGGAGCCTGAGGGAGGAAAGAGACGGAGCAGAGAGCGGCGGGAGACACGAATGGATGCCGGTGATGTCCGGGGGCGGGG
>NW_009941424.1:1883-15799 GCF_000696875.1 Nestor notabilis | reverse complement strand
AACCCTAACTATTCTACAATTCTATGATAAAAAGTGGCAATTTTTAGCTTTGTTTATCTCCCTTTCCTCACAACTCTTTTCCCTCTGACTTTAGCGATACAAATTTATATCTCAAACATAGCAAGGACAGAAACCCCAGCCCATCTGAACCAGCCTGTTCTTATTTCCCCAAAAAGAAGCAGCAATGTGTCCAGCTTTACTGAGCTCTTTTTTTAATTAAGTCAGATATTTCTTTGCTTCATCCCCATTTCTTTTGCAATAAATGTATACTAAGTCCTATTCTTCTGGAACCAACAGGAAGATAAAGAGTGAAACTGCTTTGTAAAGCAACCAACTTTTCCATTTACTCAAAAATAAGTGCTCTTTCCAGTGCTACGCCTTGTACTTCTCTCTTGGCATGCAGACATCTGGCTCCTTACAGGTTCTTAGAAACCTGCAGCCAGATCAATGAGTCTGACTTGTGTGTTTTCAGTCAGCGTGTCTGTCTTCAACAAGCTTCTCTCCGCTCTATGCTTTGATCTCTGTCATTACAACAAGAGATTTTGTAACTGTTTACTCATTTCTCCTGAATGAAAGGCATGACTAACATGTATCCTCTCAGCAAGGTCAGACACTACCACCACCAACCACCAGAATCTACAGCTGCCTTCTCTGATGTTTTTAAAATTTTGCTAAACAGAGGTCCCTCTCATCTATTATACACATTATGTAACTCCTGATTCAGGGTATAATGCCTTTAGTGAAAAGACGCCCTCATAATACAGGCACGTACATGGGGCAATGTGGTTCTAATCTCAAATGTTCTGTATCTGCATTCAAATAAATTATTAATGTAAAATGATTTTAAGTAAATACAGAAGCAGTACTAGCTTCTCATGTAAAACCATGCAGAGTTCTTCATAGACTATAAAATAGGACCTTGAAGTGCTAATGCTTCTGTGCAAAAATTATTATTTTCCTTGTGTTTTTGTTTTTGTTTTCTGAACTGTTCTATAAAATACATTTTTCAGCACCAGGCTCAGTGTCTGATACCCAGAGTTTGCATTAGCTAGAATAAAATAAGAATTTGGGGAAAAGGGGACAAAAACAGCAAAAAAGAGCACCTCAGAGAATGATAAAAGAACAAAACTAAAAAAAAAAAAAGAGACAAAAGTGAGACAAAAATATGGATGAGGCATGCAGGCCTAGAAATTTGTAATGTTCCCTTGTTGCAGAATCTGTCACTGCCTGAAGCACCACGCTGATATGTGAATTGCACCTTTTCAAGGTGAGAATACTTAAGACACAAAATGAAGGTGGAGCGAGAGTGAACAGAATTCACACCAGACAGATGTGTAAACTCACACAGGGAGCAGTAGAGACAAAGGCTTCTCTCAGAAACATCACAGCCAAGACATAATAAAGCTACTAAGGACACAGAAAAGGAGATTGTAGTTTAAGTTCAGCACACATTAAATATTGAGAGCTCAAACAACACTAACTTTTGAAGAGCCTTTCACAATTTCTGTACAGTATCAGCAACCCTATATGTTTTTGACATTTTTTAATATGAGTTTGAGCCTGTGGTGTAGGAAGAAAAAAGTATGAATAACATTACAAACCATGAAACAGTGGGATCAGTGCATTTTAGCATAAGCTTTCTTTTTTAATTTCTAACAAACATCCCTGTTCTCATTGCTGACAGTTTCATTTACGCTGGCTTGACTGAAACACGAGCACCCAAAATTGCTGCAGCTCTGTACTGTACCTCACAGCACAGAATGTAAAGCAGAAGTGGCAGCTTAAGCCAGGAGAAATCACAGGGATGGGAAAAGAGGGACATTTCTCAGAAACATTTATCTCTCACCAACTTATTTTCAGGTAGAAATCATATCTTGATGTTTAAAAAAGCTTAGCCACTACTGGAAAGAGAAGCTTCTTTTATGAAAAAAAGTAAATGATTGCCTGTATCACACACTCATCTATTCAAATCCTTCTGCTCCATTCACCATTTTAATTTAATATGTTCTCTAAGACAAATACAGCAATTTCAACCTCCCTTTCTCCCAGTAAGAGACCTTTGAAATTAAATTGTCAGTAATGAAAATGGTGGTGCCTTCCATGTATTAAAATACTTGCTGAAATGAAATAATCCCTATCTTTCAGTAATATGAAAGTATTCCATAAGTTCTGTATGTTCCATAAGTAATCTGATTGTTTATCACCCCTGTATGCAGAAGAAGAGCTCCTAAGATTAAGCTGCTGGTGGCATTTAGAGTGCTTTGACCTGGAACCTGATGAAAAAGTTCAGTCTAAAATTTTTTACAGGTTCAGTAGTGCCAGCCTATGAATATTGTAAAAGGCAGTGGGGCTATTGACTGGTCCTGCCCAGTTTTAGCTGTCACATTTCATTTATATGCAGCACAACCTTACACTGAATGGCATTGTTGGTAGCAAGTCCAGTTGCTCCTCTAGTAGTACCTAGTGTTTACCAGTATATTGCTGATGAATAGGTTTTGGGGTTAATACATAGGTAGAGACTTCAGGCTTCACTGACAGCTCAGAGACACCAGGATCAAGCATAAACAGTTTTTGCAGTCAGCAGTTTTAAAATGTGAAATCCTGAATGGCAGCTGCTACTCTGAGCTGTGAGAGATTACAAGAGGAAGGAAAAGCAAAAAGAAGAGTAATCTCATGGCAGACTGCAGTGGTTTGGGGTTTCTTCTATGGACAACAGTTGGGTTGAGTCAAGCTTAAATAGCCTTGTGTGTTTCTCTATCCCAGAAAAGCCGCACACATTCTCAAGGCTCCTCTACACTGCAAAGGTAGCACTTGCATTAGCTTTGTCTCCTCTACTGATGGGCTGAAAAAAGCAAACCTACTCAGGCAGGCACAACGAAGGCAAAACCAGTCTGTTGGATGCAGGCACATTCAGCTCTTGGCAGATTAGTCCTGCTAAAAAGAATACCTTATTTCCTAGATGGTCCATGAGAAAGGCCTGGTCTGCTCAGTTTAGGTGCATAAGCTTTGACAGCCAGGATCTCCAACTCAAGATCTCACCTGCCTCACTGTGTTGTAGAGGGAGCATGAGCACCCACCTCAAGTCTCAGACATACTTTGATCAGGAGCAATCATTACAGAAAAATAGCAGTCATCCTGTAGCTGAGAGACTGCTTTTTCTAAAACCCTTTCATAAACTGGCTGGCAGAGAGTATCTTGGAGGAGTTTTGTATTCATAGGGTGCTGAGATAAAGGAGGTCTTTCCCTTTTGAAGGGTTATCGTCCTTCACCTTCTTCTCTGCAGGCAGACCTTTGCTCTCTGGAGAGCTCAACTGAAATCTGTATTGTTCATCAGGGGCACAGGGCTTCACAACACACATAGAATTGGAGGATAATTAAGGACAAGACACAACAAGTGCATTACAGACACTGGAAGGCAATAAGCGAGAAGGAAAAAGATTACAAGCAGTCCTGGCATTATGTAGGCCAACACTGTGCACAGTTTGACAGTTCAATATATAACTTGTAAATGATATACAATTTTATAGTTCAAAAATGTTATACTGAATCAGTACTTTAGCAAATCCCACTAATCCTTGCCCTGGATCTAACAGTACACCCACAAAAGGATCAAACTGCCTTACTCCTTTTGAGGTGTCTGGCATTTTCTGAGTTCCAGGGCAGGCAAATTCTTCAAAGCAGTATCTCCTTAAGGTCCCAATCCTTATCCTCCTTCCACAAAAACAGATCCACACAGCTCCACAGCACTACAGTGGAGATTCAATGAGCAATTCAGACTCACATCTGCAAAGCCATCTTCATGCCCTGTATATCTTGGCTACCACTTAAACAATGCAGAGCTGAATGTGTGTGTGGAGAAGGTGAGGATAAGTTCTCCCACTGGGAATAGCAGCTGCTTGTGTATAGAAAGCTACCAAATTATAAGAATAACTTAGAAAAACCATAACCTCAAGTAGTTGTATTGAAGCTACCTATTACTGTCGAATACATCGAGTAAAATTGCTTAGCATTTGCACATAGTGAAAAATATCACTGTAGAATTCTGGCATGTTGCTATAGATTATCAGTTCTGTCCAGCTTACTACAGAAAAAAGTTGTCTGGAGACTATGATGAAGAGGAATAAGACCAGAAGGAAAAAAAAACCCAAAGACCATAGAATCACAGAATCATAGAATGGTTTGGATTGGAAAGGACATTAAAGATCATACAGTTCCAACTCCTCTGCCATGGACAGGGTCACCTTCCACTAGACCAGGTTGTTCAAAGGCCCATCCAGCCTGGCCTTGAACACAGAAAATGAAAGTTTCTGCATAGCCTGCAACAGATTTCTTAAACAAAGCTGGGATGTTTTTGTTTTATTTTGGCTTCCTCTGATCTGTAGTCCATGAGAAATAGAGACCCAAAGAGAAACCTATATATTATGGATTAGGTAACATGTGTGGCAGAAGCTGCCTACAAGTATCAGGGTTGGTGAATGACCAAAGAAAATGTCCATGTTGCTAATATTTGGTTTGAATTGAAGGAGATTATCATGAAAGCTGCTGAAAAAATTCAAATTATAAACTATATGGTAACTGTAATTGTATTTCATTCAAGATTTCTATGGAACTCTTTATATTCTTTGGGTGTTTTAGCAAGCACAATTATCTCAAATATCTCAGTCACAATTTAATTCAAAATGCAAATAAATTATCCTAGAACTCCAGAGAAAAGACCTCATTATTCAAACAAAATCATTACTAGATAATCAGCATAATTTTGTAGAGACGATGTGCAAAATCAAACTGTGCATTTTAAAAACTGTGTGTGGATCCCAGGCCCTAATACATCAGTAGGAATTTGGCAGCTTATTTAAAAGAGAACAGGATCCCACTAAGTATCACTATTTCAATAAAACATACGAGTTCAAGTCATGGTGACAAACATGAAATAGTTTAAATCTATCCGAAATTTGTTAATTCTTATTCTAGCAATTAAAAAAACAGGCTTCCTAAGCGCTCACATTTGTATTAGCAACAATTCTTTTATCTTAATAATACAAAAAAGAATAAAGATCCAAAGAACTGTCTTCTTCCTATAAGACATTAGAACATAGGTGCTCTCTACCTGAAGATGAAGCTCTAGAAAGTCACAGTGCACTCTCAGCTCATACAAAAAGCCATCCGTTACACAACTTTTCTCTTCATTTTCTCAATTTGAAATCGTATGTTGATGTTGGTTGTGTTTTATCAGTTTCTCCAAATATAAATGTTGAAAAAGAATAGATGGATTTTGCAAGATGTCCAAATCATGTATATTATTTTTCCTAGTGAATAGTAAGTAATTTCTTCATTCCCTGCAACATTTGTCACAGTAACTTGGCATCCACTCATATTCAGACAGCAGTAGGGTGAATATAGTGTAAGAGTTTGCTGATAAATGTTCCCACCCAGATCTGGGCACTCATCTGCTCTGCCACAAGCATAGGATCAAAGACAAATACGTTAATATATCTTCAAAAGAGATATACTTTTATATCCAGCAGCTGTTACAAGTTTTCTAATCTCCCCAATGATTTATGGCATCATACAGAAAACATCATTCTAACTTGCAAAATGCCCTTCCAGAATTTGCAGCGCTGCTGGATGCAGAAACACCAGCAAGTCAAATGGATCAGTCTGGATGGCTCCATGATATTAATTTTATCACATTATTGCTGCTGAGTAGATCGGTTATAGGACTGTGCATTGGTTACTAAGCTAGCTATTTCTAAATTCATTTTCTCACCTAACTGACTCTATCAGACCTTCCTTATTGAAAGAATGTGCTCTGAAGTGAAGTGGGATACATTTGTTTTGCCAATCTAGTAAATTCGACTATAGGCTGAAAAAGGACCCTAGATTCTTTTCTCTTAAGTTTCTTACTCATATATTAATTATATATAGCATTATATTACTGTATAATATATAGTAGAATTATGTAGTCTCATTTTATTCTGAAGTACAGTGACTCAGAAGTTCTCCTTAATGACCACTAAGAAGCACTGTATCTGGCACACAATGTCCACATTCTTTCATAAATGCCAGCAGGATTGCTAAATTGAATGTCTTTTTGTATTCTGTCTCCCACAAAACAGCCGTCTGCACAGAGAAGGCATTCACAGTGTACTAGTATAAGCAGAGTGGCTGATGCCAAAGGGAGGATGCACCCCCATCTTTCTCCCAACGGCTCCAGGTGGGATGGAGCCACAAGGGAAGCATTGATCTGTTGGTTTCTCATGGAGTGAAAGAAAAAGAAAATGAGTCAAGGGGCAGGCCTGAGACATGCCCAATTTATATATGGTATTTTATGATAAGTGGGTTGTTTCTGTTAAGAATAAGAAATTTTACAATATTGAGAAAGATTTAATAACTTTATGAAGGTGTAGAAATGTGGGGCAGCTATGTCAGACTGCCCATTGACTCTTTGCCCTCCATTAAATCAATCACTTGCCACATTAGGCTGCAAATGTTACAGATTTAGAAAAACAGCTAGGTGAGAGTATCTGCATAGGGGATTTGTTATAGGTGAAAACCCCTGTGTACTCATTGCACATCTGTTCACAGTGCAGATATCACTATGAAGCCAAACTTGTTAGCAAAGGTGCAGGGGGCACTGGGAGGGCTTTCGAACACCAAATGGGATAGGCTGGCAAGACAGCTGATGCTACAGAACGGCTCTGCCTGGGGTGAAACCTCTCTGCCCGGGGTGAAACCTCTCTGCCCTGCAGGGTAAACAAAAAACCTGTAGGATTTGACAGTCTCAAATTAGAAAGAAGGTGCTACTGCAGAGGCTGGGAAACAGACAGGTGCCATAACAGTTGTCTTACCAAGGAGATAGAGAGGAGAACTGTGAATAGTTACCTAAACTACGGAGAAGGGGCAGTCGTGCTTCATCACCCTCTTTTCTCCTTTCAGTAAAAGTTTGCTCTTCAAGCAATGATATCTTTGTGCCTACAGGAAGAAAATTAACTCTCTGAGCATCAGGAGGCTCAGGTTTATATTTGCAGACTTGATGAAGGCTTAAGCTGGTCCTTCTTAGTGATCCCAAAAATTTAAATCCAGACTTACATAATGACCATCAAGCACAGAGGTTCTGCCAAGCCAACTAAGCAAAACCTTAAGGATGAGGGTCAGGTTTTGCATTTTGCCTGTTCAACTCAACTGAGTTAACCAGCCAGCCAAGAAAATAAACTCTCTAATCAGAGCTTGTTTCTCTCAAGTCCAGGCACATCCACTGTGGATCTGTAAGGAATTTGCCTAAACTTGCCATCATGGCTTTTTAACACAGGAGGGTCCAGAGAAACAAATACATCCGTTTTCCAGCTGGTTTATCATACCTTAACTGTAAGGCTTAGAAGACAGCAAATCATTTTCAGGCAAATGTAACCTGAAAAAATAGCACACTTAAAGAGTTTTTTACCACTCCATATTTTAAGGCTGAATATATACTGCACATGCACACCACAATTCAAAGTAAAATTCTGCTTCCAGGTGTTGTATTCTTTCATGAAGGCTCACAGACTTTATAAAGTAATCTCTCAGGAGATGAGGGCTCACAGCATAGGGCTGTGCTAAGGTTCTTCCAAAAATAAATAATCAATAGAGAGCTACCCTACTGAGTGAGAATATTGCAAGGAAACAGCATGTTATGGAAAACTACATCATCATTTTAGACCTAAGCAACAACAAAAAGAAAGATTGTTAAAACTGCAAGATGTGCAGGAGGACTGTCATCAGAGCAGGAAATGGTAAGTGAAGCTGAAAAATATTAAATTGTCCTTTTGCAGATGCAGTTATGGGGTCTGAACTGCTTCCTTTGCACACCTTCTGAAGGCATTAGTAGTGACAAAGAATGCACGATCAGGAGCCTGCAGCAAAGCAAGGGCTTAGCTCAGCTGCTCAGGGAATTTATGTTCTCTTTGCTAAGATAAATTAGAATAACAAATATTGGAAGAGACTAGACAGGGAGTTCACCTTGTTAAGTGGTTACCATTTGTGCCCCAAGTAGAAACATAAAGTAACAAGATTATGTCTGATTTACAAACAGGCAATTCTTTACTTAGAAGAAATAATGATGTATTGTTGTCTTCATGTGCACCTTTAAGTCTGTACACATGTAAGAGTTAGACTTTTTAAGTCAAAGCTTTCATTGTTTAATTCATTATTTATATTAGTTTTAGCATTAATTTTTCATAGCCAGTGGCCGTCTGTAAGATAAAAGAGAAACCCAAGTTTTAAAGTGAGAGAAGCAAATGTATGGAACTGTATTTTCAAATATAAAATTGCTACATTAAAAAAAATTAATGAGGGAAAAGTTCATGATCTCTGCATACAAACTTCATTAGTAATTCAAAAGCTAAGATAACAAATCCCAAAGGTCAAATCTTCCGAGTGACCTAGCTGACCTTGGAATCATTCTGTGGACCTCTTTCAGTGCTCTTAAGTAAAGTCTGCTGGGCCTTAGTGATATTAGATCTTTTAAGCCTGGCAGCTCTCATCTTTCTCATTTCTCTCATGAATCATAGAGGAACTCTGCCAAGATACACTCGATATATCCACAGCTTCCTGTGCCCGTTATGTAAAACTGTAAAACATTTCACACAACTACCATTATGCTTGTAGGTACTTATTCAAATTTATCATCTTCAATTTTTTCAAGAAGTAGACCACAGCAAATAGAACTGTTGCAATGCAACTTTCTTATCTGAACTTTGAGACATTTTCACAATAAACAGCATAGCCACAGAGCAAATAGCCCACCAAAGTGGCAAATATCCGAGACACTTTCATTGCTGGTACTCCTGCAGCTCCTCGGTCTGGAGCGAGCAGGTCCAGAGAAGGTAGCTGCAGCAGCTGGCAGGAGCAGAGGGCCAGCTGCCAAAATGTCTCATTATGTTCCTTCAACAGACATGCTTAGTTTAGCCCATATTTGGTATCATAACAGATAATTTTCTGTCCAGTTTAAATACAGGACTCCATATTCCCCCTTACTGTTTTAATGAGACAATATTTCAACTTTACATCTTCTGAATCTAGCTACTAAATTGAGCAAGATGATTGCTCTCATGAGACCTCACTTGGAGTATTGTGTCCAGTTCTGGTGTCCTCAACATAAAAAGGACATGGAGCTGTTGGAGCAAGTCCAGAGGAGGGCCACGAGGATCATAAGGGGACTGAAGCACCTCCCATATGAAGACAGGCTGAGAAAGCTGGGGCTGTTCAGCCTGGAGAAGACTGCATGGAGACCTCATAGGGGCCTACAAGGGGGAGGGACTCTTCATTAGGGACTCTAGTGGTAGGACAAGGGGTAATGGCTTTAAACTTAAACAGGGGAAATTTAGATTAGATATAAGGAAGAAGTTCTTCACAGTGACAGTGGTGAGGCACTGGAATGGGTTGCCCAAGGAAGTTGTGAATGCTCTATCCCTGGCGGTGTTCAAGGCCAGGTTGGACAGAGCCTTGGGTGACACAATTTAGTGTGTAGTGTTCCTGCTCATGGCAGGGGGGTTGGAACTAGATGATCTTGGGGTCCTTTCCAACCCAAACCATTCTATGATTCTATGATTCTATAAAGCATGATTTTCAGTTTTAAACTGTAGGACTGTAGATGTGTATTATTTGCACACAACCTCTCATAAACACTCTTGGTTCTCAATTAAATCTCTAATAATTCTTTCTTAGAACGGTATGTAACACAAGGTAATGAGAAAACTAGTAACTGTCATGTGCATGTAATAGACCACTAACTATGACATAACACTGACAGTTGTAGGCATTGTCTTTAAATATAAAAATTAAAAGAAAAACCTTTCAAAACCATGACTATCTGGATAGAATCTTTTCTTCTCCTAATGTAAAAACTCCTAATATTTGAGGAGATTACCATAAATGTTTGCCATGAGTGATGTGATTAAGATTTGAGTCCAACTTCTCAAGGCAATGTCTCCTTATTATTACTTGCAAAAGATTTAATTTTCATTGGACTTCCACTGACCACTGCTGTTACTCTACAGAGGTTTTCCTGAAAGAAACTTACTTTGAAGTAGGATTAACAACTCTACATTTGCTTCACTGACCCGATTTATTTCCTGGGACATTCCTAATTTTAGCTGCCACTCTCAATTAACTTCTTCCTCCTTGCAGTTATTTAACTAACTCAAGCATTTCTACCAGACAATGTAGGATTCACCTAACCAGACATAGACATCTACCTTATACTTAACCATTCTCTAATTGCTCAGGAAAAATAGGCAATTGTAGGATTCAGTTCATCTCATTCTAATGTAGATGCCCAAAGTAATGGAGTAAACTGTATTCCCCAAAGTACCCTTTTCATTCACAACTGAAAATAAAGGAAGGGGGAGATGGCTGGTTCAGTGGAGACATCTACAATCTAAACTACTAGCCGAGCTGTTTAGATTTCTTCCAAATCCAAATTCTTTAAAGTGAATTTTTTTCAATTGCCTTTTGAGGTCTGCTTTCGTTAATTGCCTCTTTTTCATGATGAACCAACAGCCATTTAGATGTGATCATTGATTAGGTGTTTGACCAGCTTTGCACCATCACACTCCACAGGTGTTAGAAAGTTTGCAGTGGAAGCTGTGTACCATTAACCCGGCTTTCCAAACTCATCAGCTTAGTCAGGTAGAGATCTATGGTTACTAGGCAGAAGTGCATGTTGGAAAAATGCCTTTCAAGTTATATAACACAGTATGCCGGATGTTTAACATTTTACCCATCCCAGAGGCTAAATTGTGAAGTATATCACTATTAAAATAGGAAATGTAAGTATAATTTTAAAGCTTAAGGACTCAGATGATTAATATAGTCTAAAGGCTCAAGGGTGGGAATTAGTATGTACTAAATGTATCTTATCAATAATGATTTAGAATTAGAATGTAAAATAATGCAACGATATCTTCAACAATGAGATTAGTCTTCCACCTTAAAATCATTAGTATATTTTTTTCTTCTTTCCTTTTTTTAAACAGTTCTGAAGTAAAAAGTAACCTGAAAATAATTATTAAATAAGATGAAAACAGAAGATAATAAAAACTGCCTCAGCAAAGGAATATCTGATTAAGCACCGTGTATAAACATACATAGGTAGATCTAGATGCAAAATTTTTACCAAGAACCTGTCAAATAAATCTCATTCTGAAACATGTCATTCCTTTTGGTGTATTGTTTAAAGGCTTCTCTATTAAGGAGATGTTAATTTTTAGTGGGTTTGCATGTCAAGGGGTTGGTAACAGGGGGGCTACAAGGGTAGCTTCTGTGAGAAGCTGCTAGAAGCGTCACTAAGTCCAATAGAGCCAATGCCAGCCAGCTCCAAGATAGACCCATCACTGGCCAAGGCCGAGCCCATCAGGGATGGTGGTAGCACCTCTGGCATAATGTATTTAAGAAGCAGAAAAAGTTACCGCACAGGAGTAATTGCACATAGAGAGAGGACTGAGAACACATGGAAAAGCTCTGCATTCACCAAGGTCAGTGAAGAAGGAGGTAGAGCAGCTGTGGAGCAGAGATTCCTCTGCAGCCCATGGTGCAGCCCATGGTGACGCAGGCTGTCCCCCTGCAGCCCATGGAGGTCCACAGTGGAGCAGATTTCCACCTGTAGCCCATGGAGGATCTCATGCCACAGCAGGGGACCCCACACCTCCAGTGTGGAAGCCTGCTCTGGAGCAGGCTCCTGGCAGAACGTGTGGCCCCATGGAGAGAGGAACCCATGCTGGATCAGGTTTGCTGCGGGACATGTGACCCCATTGGGGACTGCACACTGGAGCAGCTAATGAAGAACTGCTGCGGCCCCTCAAAAGACATAGCAAAAGTTCACTTAGGACTGTCTCCCATGGGAGGGATCCCACACTGGAGCAAGGGAAGAGTGAGGGAGTCCTTCCCCTGAGGAAGAAAGAGTGGCAGAGACAATGTGTCATGAACTGACCAACACCCCTATTCCACCTCCTCCTATGCTGCTGGTGGGACAAGGTAGAGAATTCATGAGTAAAATTAAGACCAGGAGGAAGAGAGGGGTAGGGGGAAGGTGTGCTTTTAAGATTTGGTTTTATTGGTCATTATCCTGCTCTGATTTGATTGATAATAAATTAAACTAATTATCCCCAAGTCAAGTCTGGTTTGCCTGTGACAAATCGGTGAGTCATCTCTCCCTGCCCTTATCTTGACCCATGAGGCTTGTTGTAGTTTTTCTCCCCTGTACAGATGAGGACGGCAGTGATTGTGTGACTTTGGTAGGCACCTGGCATCCAGTCATGTTCAACCTGCCATAAAATCATTATTCTTCTCTCTTCTCAATCCTAAATCATAAACCCATGATTTTCATCTATTTTTTAAAGTTTAAAAATTAGTTACCTGATCTTTTAAAAAATCTTTGACAGGCTAGAGTCAATTCTGTCCTTGTTTTGTTGTTTTTAAATCATTCAACATGTTTCTAAATAATTTCAACATATTCAGGTATGTTTATTTAATACATTTCTGTGACAGGAATAAATAGCAGCAGTATTATTTGTCTGATGGTATGTCAGCTGTCTCTTCCAATGAGCAGGTGAGAGAAGACCTAATTTCTTTATAACCTCTGATAATGCTTGGACAAGGTGTCATCCCGTTTAGATAAGAATATACTTCAGAAGACAGTGAAGTACCGATTTACCTCGACAGTTAATTGATTAGCAGCAAAGCTAAATAAATGAGTTTATAGATTGAAATATATCCCTCAGCAGTATGTTTGCCTATGACCAACATTCTTTTTAGATTCCAGGTAAGCCTTACTTTGCAAGCTTATTTGAGATTTAATTATGTATGACAAAACTCTCAGTTACGAAAAATCAGCAGATACTTCAAAAGTGAAATCTGCAAAGTTTACACTGAAAATATGACTCCTTGAAATGAAAGTCATAAACTAGGATAGCTTATCAGCAAAGGTGATAAATTTTCCATTACCTGGACTCCTTATGGCCTTGTTTTAGCAAAGCACTTAAGCTTCCATATCCATAAATTTCACTGTATAGGTATAGTCACAAACATTTCTGTCCAGGAAGATGGGTTTTGTGGACTCTTCAGACAAGAATATAAAACTGTCTTTGTAACATGCTCCAGGGGGAGCTGCAGAATGCAAGAGTGACATTAACTGAAGAGCTTAACGGACCTGAAGGACCTTAACTCCTTTGTTCAACGTCTGGTATAGAAAAAGTACCTGTGTGTCTGCTGAAATGGACTTAGCAGTACCTGTGTATCCCATACATTCAAATTGGCCTACACAAGCAGCTGTAGGCAAGCAGTAGGGCTACAAGGCACAAGTAGACATAGAATCAAGGAAGAGTGGTATGAAGCTGAATCTTCTTGATTACTTAATTGGATAAACAGAAAGCAAAGCAGATTTATGCATGACTGCATGTCAGGTAGTCCACTTCTCCCTATACCTCAGCATAATCTTTAGTAAAGCAGAAACCAGAAACTTCTTTTTTAAATACAAACCACTAGAGTGGCACGGATCTCTTAATACAATTTTTCAGAATTTAAGAGCATGACCATACCTTATAGTGCAAGTCATTCTGCAGAAAAAGAGCATTTTAGCATTCTGCAGGTAACTCTGCCAGCAAGCAATCATGGTGGCCACAAATGCTCTAGCTTTTGTGTTAGTAATTGGTGAAAATAGAAATCCTCTGTCCAAAATGATAGAGATTCAAAGATCAACATATAACACAGCTCTTTCCTGGACCTCTGTAGAGATTTAATTCTGTAGGTTCCAGTTAAATCAGTTAAGAAAATGTCAAATCAACATGAAACCTCTGTTCTCCTTTTAGAAAGGACAGAATTGCAATTTAAAGCAGGTAGCTATGCTATCTGCAATTTCTACTGGTACATCATTTCTGGAGATG
>NW_009941424.1:0-1852 GCF_000696875.1 Nestor notabilis | reverse complement strand
CCTGCTGAATTCTGAATGCCTGTCTAAATCCTTCCCTCTGGGTCTTTCAAAAGTGTAATACCATAATAAGCTGCTGTTTTGGATAAATAAGCATTGACAGCACAAAGGCTGATAGAAAGATTCATTTGTCTTTACCACCAGGAAGTTTGTACATAAAATTTTCCTTTACTTACATGTTTTGCAGTCACCCAAAGCAACAAACTGGTGTTCATCTAAGAATCAATTGTGTATCAGGAGTCATTATTCCCAAACTTAATTTCTCATAAACAAAAATGCCATGCAGTAGAGTTCTCACTGACAGTAGCACAGCTCCATGACCAAAACATCTTCAGCTTTGTCATTCTATGCTACCCCACCAACACAAAGAAAAGCCATCAGTTTGGTTGCATTCATAATCAGGTACACCAGCCAGAAATCTACATCATATTGTTAATCTGAGTTAAGAGGAAGTTCGGTCATTACTTCAGGAATCCATTGCAGTTTGAAATGCATAGTTGGCTTGCTGATGTGACACAGATCTTCTGCCTGGCTTTAGATAAATCTTCCAATCATTCCAGATTACTCGTACTGTCAGTAGCAGACCTAGTTTAAGCTCCTCTGTTCAGATGCTCTTCCCTTCCGCCTTTCCTCTATTAGAAATTTTTTCCCTCTCAGTCATGAAGATTTAGCTGTTGAAATAACTGTGATTCACAAGGGTTTTGTGAAAATATGTTTTGCTTTTCCTATGTTGGAGTTTTCAGTTTCAGAATTTGGACAGTTACATAAACTGGTTTAGAGACTGGTCACCTGAACAGGTACAATTGAGGAATGCCAGTTTCTGCTGGGAGATTGCAACAATGTGCAACACAACAAAGTGTGAGCCTAACAAATATTAGAGAGGAACTGCAGTCTTAGTCTTTTCTCTGGCTCTAAATCCAGATCTGAAAAAAGAGGTAGCTAAGGAACCTCCTACATTAAAGACTGGACCAGGTTAACATATTAGAGTAATTATTCACCCAGACTGCATTCATGAACATATTGGCTATTAGAAACAACTTACAGCTGGCACTGGTGCTTGCTCAGGAGCCTTTCTTTTTTTTCTTTTTTTCTCCAAATAAAGTGCTAGTATTACAGCATGATATAGCTCTGCATGTGCCTGGTATATCTTATGGGACTTCCACTGTGTTCCTGGGGTCCATTTTAGATGATGGTGAGAAAAAGATATTATGAAAGCTTCCAGTGGAAATACCTGCCTGTATCAGTTCAGGCACCAAGGTACACAGACATGATCTGCCTCTCTGATGGCTTTAGAGACACCTGTGTGAAAACTGGGTGATTAAATTAGAAATTCCACTTCAGGATACTTACATCATCTCAGACTATGTAGCGTTTCTTTTGTAATGAAAAGATGAAATATTTTACCATTTTTATGTTATTATTATACGTTTCACATCCTTGTCATTTGTCACCATTTTCAACATACCCTCAGAAGCATAGCACTGTCTATTAGCCTGTAAACCTTCTTAGCAGGAATATTTTTCAGTATTAATGGCTTCCTTTATACCATGATTAAATAGACTGATGTACCTGTACATCTGCAAGGTTGGTGTTTTTTCCCTAATATTTGGATTAATATGCATTACTTAACCCTAACAGATAGTAAGAATTATTATATAAAAGTTACAAGCTCAGAACTTGATTTACCAAGGAGTTCAAAGACTGTAAAAGGTGCTCACCAAAAGCCATATCTAGTGAAGGCACAGGTACCTTCCTGCTTTGACAAAATCCATCCTAATGAATGCAGTAATTAGTAGCAACAGGACTCGGCACCGTATGTGTTAGGTCATAGAATCATAGACTCATAGAATAGTTA
>NW_009941423.1:30547-34287 GCF_000696875.1 Nestor notabilis | reverse complement strand
CCCCCAACCCCCCGGCCCCGGGAGGTTGCGCAAGCGCTGTCAGCAAAACCCAGTTAACTAAATTGGGTTTTCATGATGACGGCCTAATGCTCTTACTTATTTATTTCAGTTGGGTTTGAAAGAAAATAGAATAACAAAAAAAAAAGCCTAAACACCGCAGCGCTGCCCCAGCCCACCATAAATATTTATTCCCCCAAGGGTGGGTGATTTCAGATGTCACTGTCCTGCAACTAAAACCTCAGCAGTGCTTACCCACCTCCAGCGCAACAGGTATCGCTGTGACTCTGCGGGAGCTGCTATCAGGTATTTCAGGCTCAAGAGGCTCAAGCTGGGCTAATAATTATCTGGGAAGGTTTCAGCGAGCACCTAATACGGGTGCTGGTAGAAGCGGTGCTGCTGAGTCAGCGCTTGGCAGACAGCCCTACCACAGCCAGGTGAACCAGGGCCTGAGTATTTTTAGCCTGCAAGAATGAAGGCCACACCTTGCCCCCAAGCCCCTATATTCCCCTTGCAGTTTCAGGTGAGGGCCACCCTGGGTTTTTATTGTATTATTAACTTGTATCTGTGATTGCTGCAGCCTACGAAATCATTTTGCAATGTTTCCCGGCTCCTGCTTATGCAGTTACCAAATTTATACCCCTCCTTTCCCCAGTTTTTACCTCTGTGTCCACATAGCACTGAAATAAACTCTTAACCTTGACCTTGCTGAGATTTAAATAAAACTGTATCACACAGAGGTTGAGCTGTTTCTCAGGGATGGATTTAAACCTATTGGGATGGGCAGAATCTCAGCATCCTGAACACCACACCATTCTGCACACAGAATTGACGTCTTCATGACATCCCATGGCTGTACTGCGACTAGAAGCTGTGCCTCTATCACCGCATCTTGGCATTTTCCATGAGGGACAGTGATGACAAAGACACCATTGTTTTTTGCCACAGGTATTGTTTGCAGTCACATCCCATCTATGGATGATGCAACACATGTTGGAAATACGTTTTTTCCCAGCTGCATGCCCTGGACTCACTTATATTGGTAACAATCAAAATATAAAGTGAATTCTTCATCTCTGAAGAATAAACATTCTGCAAATGTGCTTATTGGTTAGCGTGTTCACAGAACAATTTGGTTGGAATCGATCTGTGGGGCTCACTTAGTGCCAACCCTGCTTGAAGCAGAACCTCCTGTCAGCCTCAGATATCTTTGGCCAGGCTGCTCGGGGTGGTGCTGGTGCTCAGGTAAGTAAGTCCTGTAGTAACTGTGGCCATTTGCCTTTGCAAACTACATAAAATCTGCATCCCAGTACTTATCTCCAAGTACCATACCTTTTGTTCATTTATGTCTTACTGCATATCATCATAAGAGAGAATAAAACCTCCAATTTAATCACTAACCAGAACTCCTTTCCCAAACTTGGCTTCTGCTGTGGAAGAAAGCCATTGACAAGTCATTCAAAAGTAATTATTTTTATTTAAACTCTATAAAGTATACAACAGGCACTCGGCAATTACAGCTGCAGGGAAAATACAGAGCAAAACAAAAACAGTTAAAGTTTATGAAAAAAAGTTCTTAAATCTACATCAAAAGAATACAACCGGCCAGTGACCGGTGGATGACTGACATTTGTCTGACAAACAAAACCTCTTTTATGTAGGAAGAAAACTGAAAAAAATAAGAATCTAAAACAAATGGCTAGTGTATAAACAGCATAAAATGGGACTTGGGACGATGGGCAACTCCAAACAGAAATTTCTCCTTTTGCCAGTAAGGCTCTAAAACTGCCCAAGTCTCAGTGTTACAGCTGGTTTACACAGCTAGGGAGCTGCGGAGGACAAGAAGCTTCCAGCTTCCCAGTTCAGCTTTGTGGGAGTGCCAAGGGCTCACCTCCGTGGTAGTTTGCATATAGAAGGAGTCAGGGGAAAAGCACAGATCCTGTTTTGTTGAGTGGTGCAAACCAGCTACGCCTTTGAGTCAGGCTTCCAGGTCAAAACACGCAGGTCGGGTTGCACACCGAGTCGCTCATCGTTTTTTGTGTGGGAGACTTCTAAAGGGGTTTGTATAAGACAGGAGGTTGGCGCTGGACAGCACGATGGGTTGAATCTGCACACCTTAGCAAAACAGGAATACCTGTCTACAGACTGATAGGATGTCATATATTAATTTGACCTGCACATAACATTTATACATTTCACAGAAATGACTCTGTATCTCATTAACAGATACACAGCTCTGGTACATTGAACAGAAATAAGAGAACGACTTCATCATTTCTGTAATTCATCAATATTATATAATAAAGGCTTAGAAATTGGTAGCAGAAAGAACTGTAAAACGCAGCAAGCTAAGAAAGGACGACATTTTGAGGTGTGTTTGTCTTTGTCATGCAGCATAACACCAAATTTGTAATCTTTTTTTATAGTATGCCATGGATTTAAGGCACTTGCAACAATGCCAGATAGCTAGTCATGTTCTAAAACTATGAGACAGGTGAGTTAACAATACAGTTGACATAAAGTTTAATAATACTGACAGTTATGACATTAATTCAAGTCTATCTTGATCTAAAAACATTACATTACAAATAAGAAAATGAAGGATTAATGCCATGGAACTCTAAAAGAAAAAGTTATATGTGTACCACAAAATATCAACACGAAAATACCTATTTACATAAATATTTGCTTGTGGTCCTGTTGTTAAATAAGAGTTTGCTATGGATAATGCAGCACTGTGAGTAGCTACAGATCATCTGTGTCTTAATGACACCAACCTTAATACACTCATTTTAAATATGGGAGCTGCTTTCCCCTTATGTAGATATGCCATTGTCCCATATATTAAAAAAGGAGACAAAGAAGAAAGGACAGTAAAGTGGAAACAGAAGCAATCCATTGTTGTGAATATATATATATATAAAATGCAACTCAAATATATTACTTATAAACGAAGGTGGTTATCATATACATATGCTAAATATGTTGTTTAAAGTATGCTTAGGAAAGGTGATGAAAGTCAAGTGAGGTGTTTGATATCAAAATAAACTTATATTCCATATAGTGCATGCTGCACGCTGCAGGTATTAATTACCATGCTTGGCACAAGGGAAAAGGGACAGGAAAAAGAAAAGTAACTCATCAGCCCACTATTAAAACCTTTTTCCTGTAATATTTTCAGGTTGGCCCCCAAACTCATTGTGATGCTTTTCCTCCCGGCAACCCCTTGACTGACAACTGCATCTCAGCTACTGAATATCATAATTTTGGGACAAACTCCTCTCTACGTTCTTCGATAGAAAGTTACCAAATGCAACAAGTTTTCTCCTCCAATGTCACTGCAGCATCGAGTGAAAAAACAGGGGGATGCAAGTAAAGAATTCAGCTTTTAGGTAGCAGCCTGTTTGCTAAGATGCCTGGTGATTATTTTAGCCCTAGTACTCAGCACTGGCTTTCAGAGTTTTCCATCCCTCAGATAAAGGTTGAGAAGCCAGTAGTTACTGTCTTTTCCCTATGGTTTTGAAAGCAAACAAAGTTTTAATGATTAATGAATAGCAGAAATAACCTGAAGTTACTGTGTCAGTGGTGTTGCCTCACCCTTTGGAAAATTCGAAAGGAAATTCAAGAGACACAAACTGGTTTCAAAGGCATCACGATGACTGAGCTCTTCAGTTTGCTAGCAAACATCAGACATTGTCAGTGCTGTCAAAGAAGGGGAGAAAAATACCCTTCTAATACACTCT
>NW_009941423.1:17735-30516 GCF_000696875.1 Nestor notabilis | reverse complement strand
TCATTAGAAACATGGAAAGAGTTGGGATTCAGCACAGGGGAAACATTCTTACTGTTAAAACATACATTTTCTGTGTACTATGTAGGCAAAAGTCATATGCGTGACTTTTTAGCAAGAGTTGATCTTTCGATTTCCAGTGTATACAACAGCTTTTGGTAGCTCTGAGATGAAACGGGGCCGCACCTGCTAATGTTTTGAGGCAGGGTCTGTTACAAAGACTGAAAGCTGATGTTTCTTGTTGGTGTGATGGGATATTAGTCCCATGTATATGCAATAAACACGCACCCAAGACAGACTCCTGTTATATCCTATAAATCAGAAGAGACAGTATTCAAGCAAAGGAAAAACAGTGGAAGCGAGGAAAAAGTGTACACATGGTAATACTGTTTTCCCCAGATCTTTTTTCCACAAGAACTGACTCAGCTCTAGCTATCCCTGTGCTTTAAACACAGCCACTGGGGTCCCGGTACAGCAGAGACATGGAGACCTTGCACAAACACATCCAATATAGGTTTTCCATTTATTTCCACTGACTTTCCTGTGGTGTTCCTTAGTCTGGTGAGGCACTAGGATTACATTTTTATGGGCAATATTACAAACAGAGCCAGAAAACTGGCCCAGTACCACCTTTTATTTTAACTAGCTTTGTACTAAACATGGATGAGATGCAGACATGAAGATGTAAAATTATCTAAGAGCATAATGCAGAATGATGCTTCTTGCTACATATTTCTGAAGTGGTGGTTGACTGAGTAGGTATATTCACAGATGAGGGATGTACATAGCACCTACAACGTACATTATGGGTCTTACGTTTTCCCTTCGGGTTCTAAAAAGATGAAAATTAAGCTTAGTTTTATGCCTAACAGCTAATCAGTAAGACCAGTGGGCTGCTGTCACTTTATTACAGGACCATTATTTAAGCGCTATCTTATATGTAAAATGGATTAATTTTATGATTTATTTTTCATGCAATTATGTATTTGTATCAACGGAAAGGAAAATCCCCCAAATAAATATCGTGTTACAGTATGTTCTCAGCTGTATGAGAGAAGTGACCCATATCTGCCTTAACAGGATCTAGAGCAGTTGTGCTTTTGTTTTACCAGGCTAAAAAAGAAATTCTCAAAAATAAAGAGGAACGGTAACATTCATTCTCGTCATGAATACTGCTCGGAAAGAAAAAGAACAAATTTTATCACTGCTTTGACACGAAATCCTTGACCAGTACTGTTGTGGTCCTCCTTTGCTCCTACACTGGCCTACAGCAGAAGACCTATGGAGTCTGGAGGGTGGGAGTAGCCCAAATCCTGCACTGTATTTAGCTACAGCACTTAATAAATTACTATTGATCCTACTGATAAAGCCAGAACCTTGCAGCTAGAATTAAGTGTGTCTTAAACTACGTATCTCTCGACTTTTATAATTAAGAGCGTAGCAAGATCATTGCAGTGATAGAAAACATATTTCTTTACTGGTGAAAGGCTTTGCGTCAGGACCACCATGTCAACTGCTATTTTAAGTTTGAACATAAAACATGAAGAGCACTATTGTCATCTAAACAATAAGTCCTAATGCCACTGTAGGTACTGTAGCAGCATCAATCAAGGCATCATGGTGACCCCGAGCACTAATCCTCCCCAATTCTTTCAATTTCGCTGGCAGCCGTGTCCCAGGAAGCTGTCTTCAGCAAGGCAGAAGCAGGTAAGAGAAAAACATTAAAAATCTATGTCCCATCCTGAGTTGTCGTCAGGGGGTGGTTCATCACTGTCCTCTGGGAAGCTGTCAAAATTGCTTGTGTCTGTTGGAGATGCAACCTGCAGAAAGAAAAGAGTGACAAGAAGGGGATGGTCATCAAAGTGGACCTCTGCAGACATTTCCTCTTGATCTCACAACCACGGTGATTCAAGAGTGTTCATTGCTAATTGCCACAAGCAAGAGAAGTTCTGCATTCCACAACTTTTTGCTGAATCCCAGGAGGACTTCCCACAGCTCCCTTACTCTAATGATCCAGGCCCTCTAGGATCTCTAGTTCAACAGCAACTGTCCTACCCATTGGTACAAGGTCATCAGAAAAGACTTGGAAAAGCTCTGGGCTTCCCCCCACCCTGATTTCCAATTTATGGCTCTAGGATCCTGAATTTGAGAGGCCGTGAGCTGGGCCCTGCCACATTTGAGTTTCCTGACAAGCATTGCTTGGTCTAGTGAGCCTACCAGAGAAACTCATCAACTTATCTTCCTAGGATGAAGGCCAAATATGGTGGTTTTGGTTTTTTCTTTTACTTTACAATGGTGACTGAAACTATCTTACACTGAGACATTCAATGTAATTAAAAAACCAAACCAAAAACAGACCAGCAGCTCTCCAGACCAAAATAATCAGTGTCTTGCTAGAGAGAAAATCAGTACTTTAAGCTGTACCCCAAGTAGCCAGTGCAGGCTGGAGGTGACTGCCCTTGCCATGAGAATTCCGGTCAGGAAACACTGTCATTTTTAGCCATTTCACTAGTGCAACTAGTGGAAAAGCCACAGCCAGAGACCAGCCTGCAGTCCAGGAAATGTATTTGATGCTGGATGCTGCTGTAAGCCTTGGGAAATGAGAGCTCCAGCTTCAGCTCTAAATTTAATTTGCTGCCCAGCTGCATCAGCACTTCCCTGCTGCTGAAAACATCTTGGGGAAAATTAAGACTCTTGAATACCCAAATAATTTTGGAAAAAAACAAAAACTGTAAAAGCTTAGTGGAGTACTACAGATTGATGAGATGCTTCACTGTGTACTGAATACTGTAATTTCGTTTTTTTTGAGTTATCTGTATCTGTTTACTTTGTTGGTGCTCCTCCACCCTTCAGGCCTTCACCCTTGAGGTGCTCTACACTTGTTCTCCTCCATGGTGCCATGGGCTGGACCACATCCCTCTGTTTCTCTCAGCCCACCCCATGTGAGCTCTCCCTCTGGGAGCAGAAGTGTTGGAGATGTATGTACAAGGTACTTGCTACCAAAGTGTAAGAGATGCAGCTGGTGGCAGCCGTTCACATCAGGATGCACACAAGCTGGAACTTCTTGCGAGAGCCTCTCAGCAGTGATGGACAGTGCGTAAATCAGCTTCACTGGGAGAAAGCATCTATGGAGCTCCCCAGGGCTCCTCTGCAGCTGTCTACTCTGAAAGCACCTAGCAGGCAGTTTTTTTGAGCTCTGGTTAGATGAGTCTTTAATGGAAGTAAGTCCTGCTTTGGGAAATGGATTGCATTTTTCGTTCATCTGACAAAACAAAAAGGCTAAGTATATCCAACACCTCAAAGATAGAGGGTTTTCTTTTTCTTAGAAAATATATGACTTAGGGAAAACAAGGTTGGATGAGTTGTTACTCTACTGATTGACATTATGTGATGCTAATGATGCTGTGTGTGATTTCTCACAGTTCTGAGGTTCAGGTCACCTATGTGGCCTGCAGTTCTTTACTGTTGGAGACATGGGAACAAACGTCTCTAAATGCTCTCTCCAGTCAAGAAGGGACACTCTAAATTCACCTCCGGTCCAAGAAGATAAAGTGCAAATGTCAGTATCACTTTTCTGGTTGCTTAACAACGTAAGGGCTTGAGATGAATTATGGTGCAGGGATCTGCAGGTCTTTCTCAAAGGCAGAAGCTGTGATGCCAGACAGCACATCTTTGGAAGACTCAAGAGCTTTCAAGGACAGACCCTGTCACAGATTTCTTCCGTTGTATCGAGGGTCAGCTGCTCCCTGAAGCAATGTCCTAGCAGCAGGATGTAAATTGAGATTTTTCCTAAAATTCCATGGAATAAGAGCTAAAGAGCAGCTTTTGATTGCCTCAATGGTAGTACCACATAACTGCTAATAAGGGTTAAAGAGCTGGGAAAGGCCTTTTTTAATTAACCAAAAAAAAAAAAAATAACCTAGTCTCTATGTTTAGCCCTGTTTGCTCCTTTACAGCTAACAAGTAACTAGGAGAGATGCACTGATTGAAGTTAAAATGGATTTCTTTCCCAGAGCTATGTATTTTGGGTCCCTTTTCAGATATGGCTCTTACTAACAGTTGGGACTTTTGCCAAAGCAACTGAAAAACTCATGGAAAACAAAGCTAAGCAGGACTAACAGCTTTGGTGTTGACAAGATACACTAGTTAATGGAGGAAGGTTTTGGAGAAAATCTCAGGAGTATGTCTAGAGAAGATGTTACACTTAAGAGCTCTAGAAAAGAGGTAGCTGTGTTGAACTGGGATCAGGTCAATGTATGCTTGTCAGCATTGAGTTGTTCTGGAAGAAAGATTCCTCTGAAGAGCAAAGGATGCTCCCATCTATTTTGGACAGCCTTGACAGTAGTGTGCAGGCCAAAAGGGTAACAGCAGATCACTCTCTTGGGAGCAATCACAGACATGTTCCTTGGTAGGACATCAGCAGTGCCATGAATATACAGATTTAAGGATGCCAAGAAATAATGCCAATGAAGTGAACTGGGTGTTCACAGAACACTTTTCTACTTACTGCATTGGACCCAACTGAAAAAGCAAAGAACAAGTGCTTTCCTGCACAACAGACTGGACAGCAGCCTTCCTCTAGGCAATGCCAAAGAAGCAGAGACCACTTCTGATGGTGGGGCAGCATCCCAGCTTGGGCATATCAGGAAGCAATTCATGTCCACAGCAAGGAAATACTGCTGAAGTCACTGCTGCTAGTTGTGCTGTCTGAGAGACATGCAGGGTCCATATACATACTGAGTAAAAGCAGTATTGGAAATGCTCTTACTAAACCAAAAGTTCATGAAAAACAATTAGAAAAACATATTTGGGCATTTCAGGCTACACTGACATCCTGCACAGGTAAACAAGGAATTGTAATTGAATATAAAGGAGCAAATTTGACTTTATTTTGTGATTTTGAAATGTGGTGAACAGTGCTGCTGATAAATTAATAGTCATTAAAAAGAAGCTTACCAGAAGAACTACAGTTTTGATTTATAAAACATTTATGTGTTCTTTGGGCATGCTGCTTTAGTCAGATATTTGCAAAGTCCTGCTTTTCCCCACTGACTGTCGGTAACTTCTACAGCCCATAGGGCAAAAGGTGAGGGGGGTGTGTGCTAAACCGTCTTGCTTTTTCCTAGATGGTAAGAAAACTTTTGGATGGCAGATTTAGCCCTGGAGCTGTGTCTGCCGCTGCTGCAGAAGGTGCCGGACCATGGGTAGACAGAGCAAGGGGCTGCAATTAAACATGATTGCTAATGTCATTCTCTTGGTGATCCTGCGGGAGAGGCATGGAGAGAAAGGGATTAAGTTGAAACAAGGAGGGGAGGCTGCAGAACAGAAGGGGCTAAGGTAATTTCTATCAGCTAATCCTGTTTGGTTTCCCTTTGTGGAAGGCTTTGTGGGTAAAGAGCTCACAAAGACATCAAAGGAAGAGCTTTGCTCCAAAGGAAAATGAGTCGAGCCGTCTCTCCATGTCTGTTCCCAGTTAAACATAAACTAAGCGGTAACAGGGCTTTTCATGTAGGACACAGACACAGGAAAAAAGAAAAGAAAGAAGGAAAGGTTAATGCAAAAGAAAAGGGAGATGGCATACAAATCCCACTTGCCTTACCAAAAGAAGTAAGAATAAAGGAGAAAGAAAGAGAAGGGATGAAAGTGGCAGCTCTTCACTGTGGCAGTTCTTCACTGAAATGAGAAAAGTAAATGAAGATGAAGTAGATGAAGAAATAAGTGGAGCAGTTGTAAAAGAGAAAAATGTGTAGTAGTGCATGATCCTGCCCTGATTTCCTGCTGCTTAGGGCATTTCATCGCAGTCATGCTCTCGCCAAACTGCCTTCTCCTGGAAGAGACTGCCTGGAGACCAAATAAGGCTGGAAATGGCTCGACTTCTTCAAGCATCTTCAGAAGAAATAGAGCACATGCTGTTGCCACTTGACTGCAGTGTACTAGTGCCTGCAGCTTGTAACATTCATGCAGAAGAAACTTACTGGCTGCGAAGGAGAAAATAATTAAGAAAACTTACACTTGGTATTATAGGAGGTGTCAGTGTCCCTTTTCGTAACCCTTCCCAGTTAAAGCCTTCAAACCATCTAGAAGGGAGGGAATAACGAAACAGTTACACATACAGTGAAAATCTCTCTGTAGCACAAAATTAAATTCAAATTGCTTAAACAGTGGGTTTCATCTCCTGCAGTCATCATTTTCAAATTTTCTAATTAGCCTTAATAATTCTTCCTGTCAACTTTATGTATGTTTTTTTTTTGGGACTGAAAATGAAGTGTGTGTAGCAACTGAGTGGTGATAGTACAGATCACCAGTGCTCAGAAAACTGTTCCTCACTGCATATGTCCTGGTAGCTGCTCTTTTCTTTCTATAGAGTCGATCCATCCCATATGAGACCTCTAATGTCCTTTTTTCATGCAAGACTGGGAGCTAAGGGCATGCACAGGGATGTCCTCCTCCTGGTCTGGGTACTTCAGGTTTGCTCAAGCCATGGCAGCTTAGGAGGGTGGATGATCCCTGAGCTGAGCCTTCAACCCATCCACATAAAATGTCCATCCAATCCACTTCTGTTGCTTTGGGTATGGGAGAAGGACCAGCATGGATGGGTGAGAAGGCCTGCTTCTGTGATGGGTTTCTAACTTGTTCTTATCCTGCTCCAGCAGGAACTTGTAAGACATCACTTAACTCTGCCATCAGACCAAAAGTGATGATGAATTAATGCTACAGGTAGAGAAAAAGTGTGTTGGGCTGGGGGGAGGAAGGGAAATTGAAGAAAACCCTGGAAAGTGATTCTGCAAACCAAAAAAATCCAAGCAGGCAGTGGCTCAACTGGATTACTTTCAAGTGCTCTTTTGCATTAGACTAAGGCATAATGGTCAATGTGCAATGCATTTTGCTCAGAGGCAAGGCTAGAATCTATACCAAACACTGGAGGGAAAAAAGTCTGATGGAAATTCAATTAGAGTCTAAAGCATACTAGAAATTATTTTGCAGAAATATGAAGTGTTTGAAATGCATGTTTCTGTGGGTTGGATCTAATGATTGGTGGAGACGACACTTACTTGTGCTTTTGGATATCTTTCACTCCATTTTTCAAATTCCCTAACCTTTCTGATGGATTGTCCCTATAAAACAAATAACAAATTGGTTACTTTTTTAATCCTTCTGAATAACTAATTTATTTGCAAACAAGATCAAGGTAATTGTATTTCATGTGCTTACCTGCATAGCTTTTTAATTAAATTAGCAGCATTTTTGGCAATCTTCTTTGGAAATTCAATCATGTCTATTCCCCTTAGTATGATGTTATAGGTCTTCATGGGGTCTGGGCCTGAGAAAGGGGGACTTCAGAGGCAGAAGAAAATAGAGAAGATTAAAAGCTTGTCTTTAAAATAGTATTGAGGATTAAAAAAAAAAAATAAAGACTCCAAAGCAAAACAGTACCCTACTGAAATGAGAAAAGGTAGATGACAACAAGCAATGCTTTGCTTTCTATAATCTTAACAATTTCTCAGCCAAGGAGCTCTGATACTGTCTGGATTTCAGTAACACTGGCTGCAGGGAAGTATCAAAGAGGAAAGCTTTCCAGAGCAGTACATGCTAAACCTCTTCTTTCCATAATAGCCCATGTACCAATAGTGTGAGGAACAAGGGTCTGAGCAATGCTTGCTGGCTTACGATGACATGACACGCTTTCAGTGGGGATTAATTAGGTTTCCATCGGTTTAACAGAAAAGTGGCTTGGGTCCATCCCCAAAGGATAAGCAGGTTGAGGTGATGCATCCTTTTCCAGCTCCTGCATCCTGGGAGTGAGTGATGAGGGATGAGATGAGAAAGTGCCAGGAAACCTCTACTGTCAAAATCAGCAGTAATATATACATCCAAAACTACGTAAGTGAAGGGATGGATATAGGGACTCAAGTCCTCATGGTCTACCTCCTCCTTTCCAGGCATGCAGCAGCCCATCACTGCACCTCCCCATTTAAACTGCAAATCCTTTTCCTTTCACCACCATATTCAGCTTCCTTAGGGACAAAAATAACTTTTTGGTGTAATTTTACATTTCATAAAAAGCCTGCTTATGTCTTGCCCTTTGAGAAGTCTGCATGGAAGCTGTGATTTAAAGTGGAAAAACTAATTATTAGGTTCAGTAGCACAGTGCTGTGCCACTACAAGCTCACACAAGCTCTGAACCTTCCTCTAGCCTAATCAGGGTGACAACAGCAGAAATATTTGGATCTATTTTCACCAGTGGTGCCGGCCCCGATGCCCATACCTGCCAGTCAGGAGTTCATACATTAAGATTCCCAGTGACCAGTAGTCTGCCGAGATGTCATGACCTTTGTTCAGGATGATCTCAGGGGCTACATACTCCGGGGTTCCACAAAAAGTCCATGTTTTCTTTCCAAATCCTATTTTCTTTGCAAAGCCAAAGTCGACCTGCAGAAAGGAGCAGAGTACCCATCAGGGCAGAGCACGAGAGGGAATGTCAACCATGTGCTCTGCTCTTGAAGTGAAGCAAAGCAGAAAAGAGGTTTCCTCGTGGGAATATTCTCCTAACTAAAGCATTGTAGGTCATTCCAGGACCCGGCAACCGCAATGACCTCTTCGCCAATTTATCCTTTGTGATATAAAAGGAAGAGTCTCATGAAGGAAGAAGAATAAATGCTGGCACCAAGAGTTTCTTGGGAGGTGGAACTTTGTATCATTCTTTTTTGCTGTTGTGTTTTTGTTGTTGGTTTGTTTGTTTCAACTCCCAGCTTTAGCATGAGCAAGGAACTATTTAGGCTAAATACTGACCATTTTTGCAGCTACTGAAAAGCTCAGATTTCTCTCACAGGCTAAAGAATGATACAGTACAAGTGTCCTCCCAATTTGCTTGAGGCTGTTTGAATGTGCTGGTGGGATCACAAAACACAGCATGTCCCTATAGCAGTGCCCTTATGGCATCAGCAAGTATGGAAAATCAAATTATATTGGGACCTCAAGCTGTCCTTTGGGGCGCAGGCAGAGCTCATATTAATAGGCTTACTGTATTTCTAGTTCTACCCCTCTGCCCTTCCTTGCCTCGGTGCCGTGATGGCCCAGAGCTGTGGTCTGTAGCAAACTCTGCTGTCCCTTCATGGCTGTGAGATTCTCCTACACCTGCACTGGTCAGGAGCAAAATGTCCTACATGGTTACAGTCCCACAAAGGATCTGGGACACTTCTTGTGCTATAATGGTCATATCTGGGGGGAGATCAAAATGTCTGAGGAGCTGGGGGGCAGTGATGGGACCAGCAGACACCCAGGTCCAGATCCTCCTGAGGCAGAGAGGACAGTCCTGCACTTAATGGCCCTCTATTAACCAAAAAATTGCTGGAGCTCCCCAGCCTTAGCAAAATGCTATAGAGGATAATTTCTGACGTAATTCACTAGGCTTAGTGTCACGGTGAAACATGGTGGCTGCCACCAGCCTATAAAGGTCCATGATGACGATGGTCTGACTTACTGCTCCTAGCTGCTGATGCCACTCCCAAGTTTCCCTTCCCAAAGGCAGTGAAGAGCCCTCAAGCCAAGAAGCAGAGACCTTGGCCCCCTGTGACTCTTAGGTAGGGCATCAGACCCTCCTGGATGCAGCTCTTTTTAGGGGTGTGTTGCTTCTGACGGCTTACCAAGTGCTCACATCCTCCAGCACCTCCCACCAAGGGAAGTCTTTCTTTTCTTTTCCCCTTCTCCATGGAATCACCTGGCCATTTGGGATACACCTTACATTCAGGGCACCTCTGCACTGATTTTCAAGGCAAAAAAGTAATCTGAGTGAATAGTGCAGTACAGTGAAACTCATCAGGAACTCCCTAGTTTACAGGGTAGAGGTCTTGCACGTGCTGCCATCCTGGTTTGAGGAGATGGGTCTTGCAGGGGGGGAGCACCAAGAAAGACCATGACCTTCTGGGAAGACCAGTTTCATGCAGAGTCTTATGCAGTTGTCCCAGAGGAGCTTGCACAGGTTATCAATGCTAAAACACAAGTGGCCCTCCTAAAGCAAGAAGCTGCATTGGCCAGTTCAGCAACACCATCCAGAGCAATTAATAATAATAATTTCTTGCAATGATAGAGTCATGAATAATATTTCCATTTTCCATTAAGAATGAGTTTATAATTGCTTACAGAAAGGATCTGACATAGAAACAGTAGTGTACAAAATCTGTTTCACCAGTCACCTCTAAAGCCCACAGATGTAAGTCTTCCTGCTCTCCCACCAATACACTTCTTTTCAAGTTATCTATTAGTCTTTCAGTAGCATCAAAACAGTTAGGTTGATGTCTCCTGATGCTCATTTTGAAAGTTTTCCACTTCAGTAACACAGATCTGAATTTTAAGCCAGAATTAGTGTTTCCCAGCTCAACTGTACCCTGAGCCTCAGCCTGCTGGAGGTTGGGAAAATATCCTCGTGGTGGGTGACAACACCCTTGCCCTGATCTCATCTCAGCATCTACTGATGGCAACCATCAGAGACAGGACTCTGAGCTGGGAAGACTTTGCTTCTGACTCTCTGTGGCTAATCCTGTATTCTCCTCTATCCCTAACATCAGTTAGCAGCAGTGACTTTCTTTGACAAACCAGATGTTGTAGGCACTCACCAGTTTGGCATAACCTCGATGATCCAGAATGAGGTTTTCTGGCTTGAGGTCCCTATAAATGATCCCTTTGGAATGCAAATAGGCAAAAGCTTCCACCACACATGCTGTGTAAAACCTGGTTGTCGAATCCTCAAATGAGCCTCTACATAAAATGAGAGAGGGAAAGGGGATAAAGTGATTAGATCTCTTCCCTTATTTGACTTCACTCTACTGTTAAAATATCTATGCAGTTCAGTAGAATCACTCTAATACCTGGAAAGTACCTGTTGCTAAACTCACCTTTGGCCAAGCCATTATCCATCATATTTGAGAAGTTGTGGCAGTTGGGTGAAATTCCTACTGACTGGAAAAGGGGAAACATAACCCCCATTTTAAAGAGGAAAAAAAAGGAAGACTCAGGGAACTACCAGGCCAGTCAGTCTCATCTTGGTGCCAAGCAAGATCACAGAGCAGATCCTTCTGGAAACTGTGTTAAGGCACATGGACAATAAGAGGGTGACTGGTGACAGCCAACATGACTTCACTAATGGCAAATCATGTCTGATAAATTTGTGGCCTTCTATGACGGGATAAGGGAAGAGTGACTTATGTCATCTACCTGGACTTTTGCAAGGCATTTAACACTATCCTGCACAACATCCTTGTCTCTAAATTCGAGACGAATTTAAAGGGTGGATCACACCAGAAGTGTTCAAGGCCAGGTTGGATGGGTCTTTGAGCAACCTGGTCTAGTGGAAGGCAGGGCGTTGGAATTATATGATCTTTAAGGTCCCTTCCAACCAAAATTATTCTCTGATTCTATGATTTCCATCTCTGAAGTTAGCATCTTTGCCCTCAATCCACCTTCATAGCAAACATTCATATTCAAAATATTTTAGGTTTCATTTTATAGTTCAATCTCATGGAATTAAAATGTACAAATGATTATCCTATAAGCAAAAGGTGATTTTTTTATCATAATATTTGACTTTTGGGTGTAAAGCTATTTTAAGCTGTAGAGATCAAGAACTCCCGTACTAATATTCTTAACCAAGACAAAAGGCAGAAAAATTGCAGTTGCTAGGACTTGAAGTGTTAAATGCAAATTCAGCATAAACTGCACCATATCCTCCTGCCCTCCAGGAACTGGTGGTGGGAGCTGGCTGAGCTCAGAAGCACATCTAAGCTAGGTGGCAGCAGAACCACAATTTAAAGCTGAGAGAATTAACAATGAAATTATCAGGATCTGACTAAGACAATGAAAAATACAACCTGGCACTGCTAACTTTGCTATGCTTCTTGTTTTAATGGTCCAGAGAAGGCCTGCTGTTAGGAAAAGCGAGAATTGAAAAAAATTCATTCTAGCTAATTAAAAAATAATTTAATCTTTGATTTCTGGTCAGTCCTTTGGATGCATTTCTTTCACTTTCCAAATTTAATTATGTTCCAATTTTGAGCCTATTACATAGTTACAGGCAATTCACCTCACCTTTTCCTGCCCCATGGATATATTATGTGCACGTCCTGCATACACCTGTGCAACCCACCTGCCACCTACCCACACAGAACCAAAGCCAATTGCTGCAAGGTCAAAACCTCCTAAGGCAGGAAATACCAGGACCACATTTGGTTGTGCATTACAGTGTCGTATGTAATTACACACTTTCCTATTTTTTTCCATGTCACTTCTGCATCCTGATGGTGTAGTGCTCCTTGAGAGTGAGGACTTGATGCATGATTCTGTTTCCCACTTTGATGAGCGGCCCTCGTGTGCTATGCAATATCTGGACTATAAGCCTAGGCAGAACTATTGATTTCTTCCTGCTTATTGCTGTCATAGCTGACTCTGTCATAAATATTAAGAAGTATTAATAGATACTATTTATGACAGTGCCTCCATGAAAGAGGTGGATGTTGTTATTCACAGTTACTGAGGGTGGACAGCAGAACAAACATTGAGATGAAAAAAGCAGGTCTTTCTCTGGGATGGGAAATTGTGATTTTTTAGATGATTTGGAATAAGTCTGTATTTTTTTACCCTGAAAAGGCTCTTTTCTATGGATTTCATTTGCAACTGTGAACTCTCACTAATGCAAGTGCTGCCTTAGGGCCTTGCTTTATAAAATCCAGCGTCTAAAATGGCCTTTTAGGCAGCAATGCCTAAAGGTGTTGCACTAGAAGGACTCTACCTC
>NW_009941423.1:0-17704 GCF_000696875.1 Nestor notabilis | reverse complement strand
GGAATGCAGCAAGACTAGCTTTGACACTGCACCTCCTGAAATGCCTGGACTGTCATTCTCTGCCATCATACATGGTACCCAAAGTCTTGGTCTCCCTTAAGACAGTCCCACGTTTCCCTATTAGGTGCCTGAGCCTCCAATCAGGCTTCCAAATGTGAGAAATGATAGCATGGGCACTAAGAACACAACTGTCATTTCTGTGGTTGCAAAAGGTTGTTGTTCTAGGTAATTAAAATTAATTTGAATAATTATATTGATTAAAATATGCTGCCTGCTATTTAGGGGTACCTGTTAGAGATGAAGACAGAGAAAGGGCAGTCAAAGACTTCTCACAGATGCAATTCATCACATGACTACCATTGCTTCTGTCACTACCTTCTGTATTTTTTGACAAAGCAGCTCCAGATAAGTCTCTACTTGCATAAAGCCTTGTACATGTTGGATACAAACTAAATCTGTCCTTATTCTCGGTTATAACTGGATTCACTTTGTGTCTAGTCAACTGCATAGGAACAAAAGTAGCTCCTGACCCTTCTGGAATCTTAAATCAAACATAGCATGGTAAGGTCCAAACCCATAAAAGATAAAGACGTTTAGTTATCTGAAGGCATATTAGAAAATATTCAACTTTGTAGGACAAAGTTTCTTACAACTCACCTGTCCCTGAGAATTGTCCAAAGCTCTCCACCTAGACAGGCTTCCATCAGCATGTACAGGTACTTGCTGTCCTTGAATGTCCTGTAGAGCCTGTTGTTTTCAAGCAAAATCATAAATAAATCCACCGTATGAGTGAAGACACCAAGCATTCCCACTTCATCCCAGGAAGCACCACAAGACTAAAGCTATCTTTCAGAGTTAGTGCTACATTTAAGGAGATCATTTCAATGTCTCTTCTTGGGTAGGAAATACTTCATTAGGAAAAAGGATGGGGCACCTGAGTGGTAAAGTGTATCACGGACCTCAGAAGAAGAGGTCATGACTACTCTGAGTGCTACATATAAAATCTGCCATTTCTAACAGTGTAACCTGACACTTGGCTTTCCAGACATGGTTTAAGAGTTTTCCTTCTATTTTTTATAACATCCATATCATCTTGTTCTTCACACTACGAGTCCAGCTGCAGATAGGCAGTCTTATTTCCATTTGATCATTTCAAAGGAGTGCTGCCCAATTTGTGATTCATTTCAGAACATAAACCCACTGATGTGGTAGAGTTTAAAGAGAACCTGCTGACATGCAGGTATCCTTTTGTGAAGTGCTCTTCCTCTTCCCCCTCCAGGGACTCAATATGGAGGAAAAATTGCCTAAAGGGATAGATGGGCCAGTCTTTATGAACCTGTCCTCCTCAGGTGCAATCTATAATGTGTGGCAAAATCCATGCTCTGTGTTTAGTATGATATATTAAACAAGTACAATTATAAAATTATGAAAACAAAAGTAGGGAATTCAGTATTAGCTGGTTTACTTAATTTTAACGTTGAACTACTTTTGTACCTATTACATGAGTAGGTATATCAGTTTAGGTTGCCTGCAGAAACAAGCCTGCTGTATGCAGATACTGGAAAGGTTCTTTGCAGCTGCACTGTTTAGAAATTAATTTTAAAAATCCAAGCTCCACAGCAGGAGGGGATGCTGAGGGATATGGTGCAATTGCTGCATTCATGGGAGTTACCAAGAGTTAAAAATTAAAGGGCCAATGCAACATGATACAAATTAAAACAGGTGGTTTTGCAGATTCTAGCTCTTCCCAGCTAGTGATAAATCCACTTACTAATATCTGTTATGACGCTGTGTGATAGACCAGTGAGACAGCACAGCAGGATTTGTTCCTTTCTAAGGCATACAGTTAAATATTAACTTAAGGTACATGGCAAAACATCCTGGCAGCTACAGCTTGGCTCCGATACGCTTTCACATCAAATACTGGACAACATTTGTCTCCTGTCTGTGTTTGTGCAGCATCCAGCACACAGCAGCAGTTACCCACTCTATTTTTACCATGTTTAAAAGGCAAAGATCCCAGCAGCCGCAGCTGTGATGTAGGCAGGATTTTGGGTACTGAATACGCTTAGTCCTTATCTATCTGAGAAATATTATGTACCTGAATATTCTGCTTGCTACCACAACAAAATTTAAAGAAGAAACCCAAAAAAACCCAGTATTTCAGATCTTTCTTACTCTAGTATTACCTATGTGACATTTAAAGCCACAGTTATAACGTGCTTCTCAGAAAAAGTTGGAACAAACCTACTGACCATCTCATATGGTTAAAATTTATGGGTTAAGAAAAAGAAAAATATCTTATTTCTTGCCAGTTGGACAAAACATGATTCATCTTAGCAAATATTTAATCTAGACTGTTCGCAGAAAATGTACATATTCAAGAATCCAAAATGTGAGTAACTAAATACATTTTATTTAAATGCTACTGAAATAAGGCATACTTTCTCTAGTTAAGGTAGACCTGCTGAAAAATTGCTTTCCAGAAAATTCTATGCACATCAAATTTGGCCTAAAACATGCAGAACAAAAAAATTAATAAAATATTATTAATCATAATGGAAGCATAAAGTTTATACATGATGAAATCATGCTGTTTCAGCAGATCAAGCAGTCTTAAGTTTGAAATGTCACAATATTTGAATTCGGGGTTTTTTTTCTTTATTCATCTAAATATTTGCAGATCCAATGCAGACATACACTGCTTAACACTTGTTTGGCCCTTTACCAAACCCAGATCATTTTGTTCTGTGAGATTCTTAGTTTATCTAAAAGTAAATTTTATTTAGCAGTACTTGGCCTCTTCTGCTTCTTTTGCCTGGTTTAATGCATTTTAGTAATCAAACAACTATTCTTCAAAGATTTCTGAAGAATATATTTTGAAGAATATTTTGAAAATTCATCAGTTTCATGATGAATTAAGAATATAGAGTTATTTGGGATTTTTTCCTTCCCCATTCTGTTATCTCAGAGGTTGTGTCCTTGCTCCAAGGCCATTTTAAACCCACCTTTCACCCAACATCTCAAAATACTATTAATCTACTGAAATGATAATATTTCTACCTGTAGCACCCAGAAAAATATCATCCCAGCTGGTCCAAGAAAGGTATAAGCAGGTTATGAATGATTTTAGAATAGTAACTATAAGACAACTTAAAATCCCTGTGAATGTGCAAAAGAGAAGCAAGGGGGAAAAGCAGACACAGAATTTGATAAACCAGGTATTTTCTAGCTACAGCACATGGAATAGCAAAAGGGTGAACTTTATGACTTAGAAAGTCCCTTCCCAGTGCAGGATTTACATGGAGTATTAAAAATAGTTAAGGGAAGCTTGTTACTATAAAGGATGGGAATTGCATGATATGGAAGAAAAAGACATATTTATAACACATCCTTTTTTCACTTGCCTGCCGAAAGAATAAAAAGTGGGAATGAAGTATTTATTTCATTTGCTATGAATATCAGTGGCTCCATTAAGAAACATTTACAGACTCGAGCTTTTTATTTAGGAGGGGATATTTCTGGAAATGATGTCAAAATGTCGCTCCACTTGGCTAGCCTTGCACTTCATCTCCCTTTATATCCCCATCATGAGACAGTGCAGGCTTCAGAAGATAAATCTATAGGCTGAAATAGCCCGCAAGATATATTTGGCTCTAGCCTAAGTAATGGGGGCATGTTTGTGAACTGAATATTACAGAGTGAAGGAAACTGCAGCTGGGTAGGGTACTGGGCTGCAGTTGTCACCCATGAATCAGAGGTGAAGCTGTGGGCTCTGGGGGAATCCCAGGGATCAGCCCGGGAAGGAAACACCCCCCTAGAGACTGATGGGTGGCTGTCCCAGCCACATGCTTGCCTTTGCATTTATCACAGGGGTTTGGTTTCACCCCTATGTTAGTATGTCTCTCTGTAGCAATTTTTGGGAGCGGGGTTGATCTCTGGCAAAAGGCTAGTGTTTCAGGCATCTCTTTGAGGGTGGGACTAAGCACCATTGGCTTAAATGAGAGGCTGCCCTTTTAGATACCTCCAGCTGGGTGAAATGCATTGCCCTGCTAGAGTTTCACCCCACCCACTGCCCTTATCCTCATCTAAAGCATATAAAGAACCATCTCCGTTTCCTGTTGACAGATAAAATCCTTGAAGAGTCAGGTAACTTTGCTATTAGGATTAAAACAAAAATGCCTGGAACCTGGTTTTATTGACTGAAAAATTGCTTCTGCTTAGGTTTGGTGGAGCAATATGGCTTTCATTCATTTGCCCATGTTGAGTCAAGGGATGCTGAACTAGATTTACCTAATCCACCCTAGAGAGAAGCGCTGGCTACAAGTCTTTATTCACATGGCAGTGCATGATCTCAAAAGATGAAATCCTACCTTCAAGCTTTCTTTTGTTGGAAATAAAACTCAGAAATTCAGAATAAAAAGGAAGATTAACCTTGAGCAGGGTCAATGCCAAGTCATGGTGCATATATCTACATGGAGAATCACCCATGTGATCACCCAGAATCAGCAAGCTCTGCCCAGACTGCAGGCTGGGGGGTGTGCTTGCTCCAGGAGCCACAAAGCCATGTATGCTCAGCACGGGGCCAACACAAATCAGTTAAGACATGAGTTAAGTCTAGGCTTGGGTGGATATCCCCCATGGGCAGAGTAATCTCATGTTTGCCTGGAACAGACTTTATTCCATGCACTGTATTTGCAGTCCCTTGCAGGAAAGCTATGGCTAAAGGATTTTTGTTGTGATGGATGGATTACTCCTATATGCTTTTATGAAATCCCAAGGTCAACTGTGCTTCACCCCCCTGTAGCAGCACGTAAAGCAGAGGGATGGTACCTCACAATGAAGTCTGAGTGTGCGCTCTGCATGATCTGCTTCTCTGAGCGGATGTGCTCCTGCTGCCTTGTGTCCACAATGTGACGTTTCTTCAGTATTTTCATAGCAAATGTTTTTGATTCTTCACTTTTCAACTGGACCTTGGGCAAAGCAGGCAAACAAGATGGTTAGAAGCAAGGCAAATCCCTCTGCCAAACTGTGACAGTCCAATTGTATTGGGATGCAGTAATCCCACCACCCTACCTTCAAATAATTTCTCTCACTTCTTCAGACATCAGCTTCACTTCAGTATGAAAGAGATTTCTAAATACTTAGCCTATTGCTAAATTGAAAAGCTATTTCTAAAACTCCAATGTGTTTAGGGAAAACCCAACCATCAGCATTACCTTCAAGTCAGATGATGTTGCTAGTTAACATACAACTTTCACAAAGCCTTTTTCTATAGCTACTAACAAACGCCCATGCTCTAGCAAGGAAATGCAGTTCTTGGATGTTTGCAGAGGATGAGCAGAGCTGGCTTTTCAATGGAACTGCTTGGTCATGTCTGTACATTCAACTTTAAGCCTCAGCAACCTGTTTTTAGCCTTATTTCCCAAGACAAGGTTGA
This sequence comes from Nestor notabilis, assembly GCF_000696875.1. Classification (NCBI taxonomy): domain Eukaryota; kingdom Metazoa; phylum Chordata; class Aves; order Psittaciformes; family Psittacidae; genus Nestor; species Nestor notabilis. The sequence goes on along the minus strand of NW_009941423.1, from coordinate 12,264 downwards.
AGAAAGTTGCTTGCTTGCTTGTCAGTGTAACACTGGTAACTTCTGAACCCTAAGCCATCCCCAGCCCACCCTGAGGAACTGGTACCCATCCCAAAGAGAGCTGGAAGGCAGCCATCCTTTCCATTTTGGCCTTACCATCTTAGTCACCACCAAACAAGAAAGAAACCTCGTCATTGACCTACCAGGCCTCTTAGTTTACTAAATTACCCCAGCAGCTGTTCACAATAATATTGCCAGTTAAATGCTTTGCCTCTTTATAGTAAGAAGTGCCATTTGGCAACTTCTGTTTTGGTTTTCTTTTAGGAATTTGGCTTCTGCCAGCAGACAAGTGTCTTGTCTGTTGGCAAACCCCATCATAAATCCAGCTTTCCTTTTAGGCTAGGAGACAACATTCATGCAATCACAATTTATTTAATATAATATCTATTTTTATATTCTCTTGGTAACAGAAATATGGACTGATACAAGACATGGCACCTTCCATGTTTTTCCCAGGCTGTATAGCATAACCTTGAGTAGTTTCCTCTGCATCTGCTTTGTTCATGTAATGACTCAGGTCACAAGGAAAGTGCAAAGAAGGATTGTATCCTCAGTATCCCATCTCTGTCAGAGACCAGACTGGTATTCTGATGTCCACAAAGACACAGCTTAAGAAAATCAAACTCCAAAGGCTGATTTGCAGCTGGCAAACAGATTTCCAAAATCACCACAAGTGATACAAAAATAAACCTTAATAAATGAGAGTCTATGGCCAAAGTTTTCATCATTAGGTTCTGCAATATGTACGTATGTATGTGTGTATTTTTCTATCTGTTTTAAAACCACCTGGGGCTTTGGTCTTAGGATTTGTGGTTTCTTATTTTCCCTGCAGCCATAAGCATTTCCAAGCCCACATGAAACTTTTCTTTTTCCAAAGGCGCTGTTCTGTATTTCACACAGAGACTCATAATTATTATCTTTGCATGAAGCTGGTGTTTGCCATTTAATCTTCAGGGAGACAGGGTACAAAGACTTAAACAATCCACATAAAATAAAGAAAAACATTTTTCCTCATCTATGCAGTAGAGCTGCAAGTTATTTATCGAACTGGTGCTACATGGTGCTGCCTTCACTATGTGGCTTGACCACAGCTCAAAGCAGAAAGAAATTTTGCATTTATGTAAGACTGAAAGTGAATAAAAACATTTTTGGTTTAGGATTAGTGTTCTTTCTTTTTTTGTTTTTTCCCCAATTTTGAATAAATGGCATATGGACTTCAGTTCAACTGTTTGAACTATTTGAATTATTTGATAGTATTCTGTCTAAGTCAAAACAGGCTGTTTCAGGGAAGTAGGAAGAGGAGTGAGGTAACACACATGGAATGAAGACATGATGAAACTTAAGGTAAAATCTGGGTTTAGTGTGACTAAGCATATACTTCTGGAGAACTTATCCCTTTTGCTTTTGATGGTAATCCAGATTGCCTGGTTTCCCATCAGACCTGTCCATCTGGTAGTGGACAAGCAGAATCAGCTGCCACACAAATTATTTCAAATAGAAGTCTGTGCAAATCTTTGTTAGATGTTACACATCAGATTTGTTTTCTTTCAGTCTATATTTTTTAAGATCAGGTTGTCCACTGACAAACAATAATGAACAGTGGAACCAAGAAAGTAGCTCCAGTAGCAAATTTATCAGTGAATTTGAACATGAAATATTAGAAAAATAAAAAAGTATTTAGCACTCTAAATTTACTTCAAACATTTCCTAATGTTAATCCTCACTAGACATCAGTGTTAAAAATAAACACAACAACCTGGTGGAGGCTCAGATGAATAAATTCCAATATTACAGAATAAAGGGTACTATAAATAAATCCCAGTGTGTCTTGTTATGATATTACCACTTTAACACCATTGATTCTTATTACCTAATTTTTTGTGTCTTTCATTAAAAAGGATATTTATTTTATTAATCACTGTTTTTTTCAGGGAATTTTTTCAGGGCTATGTACTTACACAGCTACAAAATAAGTACAGAAAAGGAAATTACTATAAGGAAGCAGAAGGCAGTGGTGTTTGATGGTGTCATCACTGCCACAATTATTTAAATATAAAACCATCAGGTGGCTACAATTAGCTAATGCAAGACTTTGACCTAATGCCACAGGAGAATTTAGATCAATTTTCCATTCCCACTCCTGTTGTGCTTCATAAGGCAGAAGACTTGTGCGAGTTTGGGAGCATGGGGTCATTAATTTGCATAAAATGTGCTGATACACCAAAATAAGCTGCTGAGGTACAAAGGCTTAAGTTTTGGACCACCTGATTGTCCACCTAGAAGATGAACCCTACTGACTTCTCTTTATTCAACATGCACGAGTCCTCTCCTTGCTTTGGTGTTCCTGCCAAATGAGGTGACTGTGAGGGCTATTTTTATGATGTAAATCTAGGGAACCCCATGTAACTCATATTATTCTTGCAAAGAGTAAGTTTTAATATTAAGTTCCTGATAGTTCATAGAAAAAAAAACCCCTCATGTTTAATACCAATCTCATTTCAAAAGAAGAAAAAAATATCTAGGAGTCACCTGGATATTTAATATAAAAAACCAAACAGGATTAACATTGAGAAGATGAGAATGGGCTGTTAAGAACACCCCGACTTTCAATTATAATGAGAAAAATAGCTCACAGAGCCACAGAAGCCGCAAGGATTTTGACTCTTGGCTCAAAGGCGGGGATATTCTGGGCAGGAAGCTTGGCCTCCCTAAGAAACCCACTACAAAATCTCCCAAACAGTTCTGAAAAGGAAAAAGGTTGCAACTTTCCTTGGAAGGCAGTTTGCAAAGGAGTTTTCCTTGCCGCACAGCTCATGAGATTAGCGTTCACTCACTTGGAAGCAACATCTGATATTTCAAAGGCCCCAGGACTATTGATTCAGTGGAGACCTGCTGAGCCCTGGTTTTCAATCCCTCTTCTTGAAGAGCAGCTGAGCCACTAAAAGGATCAACACAGCATAACCACCAGCCTCCATCTCTCTCAACTTTTTTTTTTTTTTGCAAATTAAAAGAATTTCTGGTCCCTTCCCTCCTCACTTTTTTCACTCCTCTACTCACGTTGACCTTACTCAGTCATTGCCTTTTCATCAGCACAAAAATCTCCCAAATTATCTCTCTTAGAGACAATTATCTCTTAGAGAAATTATCTCTAATTATCTTTATCACTGATTGTAAGAGCAAACATCAAGGCCACTGGAATGTTGACATAGAACAATAGTATTAAAGTCATGTATCTGCTGAATACAGGCAGGGAAAAATTAGAAGTAACATTTATAGCACTGAATATACTCCATCCCTTTCTCTCCACCTTCATACACACATTTCAGTTTTCAATTTTATGTCCATCTTATCACTGAGCTCTGGCACATGGTGCATGGTTGCAATTCTGCCTCCAAATTGCATGGATTGCAAGCCATAAAGCAAGCCTAACAGCAAATCTACACCAAGAGCAGACTCATACCATCCATTCCAGTGCAATAAACCCCCAGATAGCAAACTCTGGTAAAGCTGTAGTTACTACTGATGCTCTCCTGGTCAGATGCCCTCCTGGTGAATCTGCTTGAGCTCTTGCCCTCACTGTTACAAATTAACTTCTGGGGGCGGATATAAGCCCTTTCAGTTGTAGAACAGGAATACATTTTCTCTCCAAAACAAAAAAAATGCAGTAGGGACCATAGTTAAATAAAATACAAACACCACCTTAAAAAGGCGATATACAAAGCCAGAGAGAGAAGAGGTAAAATTAATTAGATCAGGTCATTCTGCAGGATTCTGATCCAGGGAATGAACTGCATCCCAGTGACAAAAATAACAGGAGAAATTTTGTTTGTAAGTAAATAAGCCAATTGTAGAAAGAGAATAAGAAGTAGTTGGGTTCATTTTGCATATATACATATTTGCATAAAGATATAAAATACATATAAACCTATATTGCATATGTTGATATGCATATCAAATAGAAATGTAATATAAATATAGATGTATTTTGAAAAACATTCTGGTCCAAGCACTGTGGTGATGGGATATCACAGTCACATTTGGAGGTGTGGCTGCATCTTCAACCATCAGGTATTAACTGGACAGTGCTAAATGGGAAGAACCATACTTCTCCATCTTTTAGTGCCTTCCTATTGCATGAGCTCATCTCATGAAGAAGCAGCTATTCCTTTCCTCCACATGTGACATCCATCTAGCCCTCTGAAGCAAGGAAGTTCCACAACATCAGTGTGGACAGGAGTTTAAGCAAGCAACTTCCTTCTGCACTAGCCTCATGGCTGCCTTCTCCCTGCCTTGCGGTTGTGTAGGAAGCATCATCCACTCTGTCATGGCCTTTGACCGTGCTTCAGTGTGGTGCTCCATTTCCATGTCACCAGGTGGTTTTTTTGGCAGCCTGAGTCATTGTAACAAAGTTACTCCTGAGCAAACCCAAACGGATGGGTCACTATCTGAAAATACATTTAAGAAGTTCCCTTAAAGAGGACACAAGGACAAAATGCAAATGCAGGGGAGAACAGAAAGACAAAAGGAGAGGAGAAGGAGAGATGGAAAGGAGAAGAAGGAGGACTAGAGAAAGAGATCCAGCCCCTCTTGCTTTTCCAAGTCTTTGTTTTGTTAGACCTCAGCTGGCTTCTCCTTATGGCTCCCCACACTTACACAAAAATGTTGGAACCATTCCAAAAGTGTTACTTTACTTTATGGTGTATAAACTTCTGCAACTTCCAAAACACACAGTGCACTCGAGGCCTGATTTTTATTTCTTTTCACACAGCTATAACTCATGTACATATAAATATGGTTCTACACCTTAGCGCTTTTTCAGAATTTCTTGGAAAATGGATATTGATGAGACAAAATCCAGAACTTGATGGAAAAAAGAGTAAATGGCTCTATCTGAATGTTTCTTATCTTTCCTCTTTCTCTGCCTCTATTTACTATAAATCATATATGTGTATTATATATAGTCTGCAATGTGAGCAATTTCCATGCAACTCCAGTAACAGCTGAACTGATACAATGCAAGCTGACCTTGAGAAACTGTAAACACTAATAAATTTTTATCAGAATGTAGAACAATACCCCAAAGAAGGATTTATTTCAGTGGAGATTAGTGAGGTGCCTGAACCTTGCCATACCTAGCTCGAGGATATGCTATTTTAACTGCATCTATCTCATTTATGCCCAGTCTTCTATTCCTCCATAATTTCCTTCTAGAAGACATCAAAGAACTTCTGATTTTCTGAATTCCCATTCAGAAGATATGCCTGTGGGTTACAGGTCTTGCATGGCTGTGGGTTTTCCAAGAAGTCCTATGATTGTGCTTTTTTCCCCAAGAAGCTGCTACAAATATCTGCCGCTATGGTAATCTGTGTAGACCCCTGAAGCCATGAAAGAGCAACAGACCCAAGGGCACAAAAGCAGAGCTTAACATATTTATATTATTTATATTTATAATTTATAGTTTATCCTTCATTCATTTTGGCTGCTACAGTGTTTGCCACTCAAAAATCTCCATATTTGATTCACTTATGTAATGGAAGTGCTTGAACGAACATGAACTTTCACAGTGTCTGGACAATGCGCTCATAAAAACCTTGGTCAGGAACCTTTTCTGCTGATCTTCAAAGGGAGCTGGCCAGGCTCCCAGCTAAATGGGAACACACAGGGAGAAGAGTTCGTGCAAGTAAAAAATACTTTGTTTACTCTGAAGTTGTGGCTTTTTCCTTGACACACAGTAACAGTGAGCTTTTAGGAGCTGGACAGAAGCTTTTCTTGAACTTGTGTCCACAACTCACCCAGCAGTTTCTTGTTGCTTGTGTATCCTGTTGAACTTCCCTTGTGGGCCCAAGTGATACTTTTGTAATGACAGAGATGCTTTTCCAAAGTGCTTTTGCTAGCTGTGCGTTTTCCAGTATGTGTATTATTCAGATATAATGGAGCCACAAATCTATGTTATGAAACGTGAATAGCTTCATATCACATTAAATAATAACTGGTTCAACCATAGCTCTTGGGAACTTAAGTGCAAATGCTTTTGATTGCTGGGTATGTCCAAGGTCCTTTATTTTCTGCTGCTTCCCAGCTAGATGCATTTGAACCAATGAAAATAGCAGCAGCTGTTGCTGAGCACAGCACTTGCAAGCTGAGCTCTCCTAATCCTAACAGCTGAACTGCTGCACGAACAAAGCAGCAACTTCTCCTTACCCCTGGCAAGAGTACAGCATGCTTTATGTTTATGTTCTCCCAGGATGAAGCCGATTTCCTTATATTATTTGCCTTACAACTTGCTTTCTTGCCAGCATTTCTTTTTATTAGGCAAGTGAGGGTATAGCTTGCTCATATTTATGCCTTAAAGTCTACTGTGATGCTCAGTATTGCAGATCTTCCCATTTGGGTTTTGAAGGTACTTCGCACATGTCCTTAAGGCCACTGCTCTCCTAATTAAAGCTTAGAGAAAAATTGTAGTTTCGTATCCAAATTATAAGCAGGCTACATGGTGCTTCTCACTCTATGCTTTCCACCTCATGCTCAACATCACCTTAGTTTTGGGTTAGCTGTCTGCTGTGTGTGAATAGGCACGGTGATTGAATAGGCTGGAAAATAACTCAAGGCTAAAAAAAAGACCTAAGATGGAAAGAAAACTCATGGAGCACTTAATGTCATCTACCTGGCAAAAGCATTTGACACTGTCCTGTACAACATCCTTGTCTCTATACAGGAGAGACAGCAATTTGATGGATGGACCACTCGGTGAATGAAGATCTGGCTGGATGGCAGCACACAGTGTTGCGGTAAACAGTTCAATGTCCAGCTGAGGCTGGTAATGAGTGGTGTCCCTTAGGGGTTGGTGTTGGGACTGATCTTGTTCAACATCTTTGTCAGTGACATGGACAGTGGGATCGATGAGTCCTCAGCAAGTTTGCCGATGACACCAAGCTGTGTGGTTTGGTTGATATGCTGGAGGGAAGGGATGCCATCCAGAGGGACCTGGACACACTTGAGAGGTGGGCCAATGCCAACCTTATGAAGTTCAACCAAGCCAAGTGCAAGGTCCTACACCTGGGTCAGGGCAATCCCAGGCACAGCTACAGGTTGAGCGGAGAAGAGATTCAGAGCAGCCCTACAGAAAAGGACTTGGGGGTGTTGGCTGATGAGAAGCTTAGTGTGAGTTGTCAGTGTGCGCTTGCAGCCCAGACAGCCAACAATATCCTGAGCTGCATCAAAAGAAGTGTGACCAGCAGGTCGAAGGAGGTGATCCTGCCCCTCTACTCTGCTCTTATGAGACCTCACTTGGAGTATTGGGTCCAGTTCTGGTGTCCTCAACACAAAAAGGACATGGATCTGTTGGAGCAAGTCCAGAGGAGGGCCACGAGGATGATAAGGGGGCTTGAGCACCTCACATACAAAGACAGGCTGAGAAAGTTGGGGCTGTTCAGCCTGGAGAAGAGAAGGCTGCGTGGAGACCTCGTAGCAGCCTTCCAGTATCTGAAGGGGGCCTAGAGGGGTGCTGGAGAGGGACTTTTCGTCAGGGACTGTAGTGGTAGGACAAGGAGTAACGGGTTTAAACTTAAACAGGGGAAGTTTAGGTTAGATATAAGGAAGAAGCTCTTTATTGTGAGGGTGATTACAGTCTATGAATACACCTAAGTATACACTAAAAAATCCACAGTCCTTAGGAAATCTCATCTCTTCAACAATTAAAGTTGCTTAATCAAATGCTCAACTGTGCTAAAACCCTGTAATTTTATGTTTTGATCCCTATACTGAAAATTGATATTCAATGCTTGGCAATATGCACAACTAAGTTTTTTATAAGCAAGGGCATTGGGAAATACAATAAAGTTTGTGTCTTTCTTTCCTGGTTTCAGCTGGGGAACCACAACACTTTCTATAAAGCCCAGAGGTAAATATTATTTTTCAAAAATGTCTAGAAGGAAAAGGCTAAAAGCAGCAAGAAATGTAAACTGTTTCATGCATAAAATCATTCCAACAAAATGTAAATAGCAGAAGAAGGGTTAAATATATAAAATATGAGAAAACGAATGGAAAAACTCACTATTGTGGTTTCTTGTAAATGTCAGACAGACCTAAACTCTCCAGCCCCATACATGATCCTGACCCTCTCCTGATTTTGGCTTTGTCTACAATAGAGCACCTATTTTTACATCTAATTCGTGCTTCCAAACAGAGCTGAAGCCTCTGGCTTGACAACTCATATCCTTATCCAGCCTCTCACAGTATTTGATGGGCTACAAATGGCATCTCATCTTTCCAAACTTTGACAACGCCCTTTCCATTAAGACAAGCCCTGCAAATATGTTTTCATCTACAAAGGATGTATTTAATTCCACTAGGCATTAAAAATCAAAGGAAAAATTAAAAAAGCAGCTCTGCAGTGGTCCAGTGCTATCTGACAGTAACATTAAAATAAAGCATCCTGCATGTTAAGAAGGGAATAGGCTGCATGTGCAAGAAGGAAAGGGGAAAAAAAAAAGGGCCAAATCTTCATAACCAGCATTTTGTTCAGCTGAGCAGCAGTAGTTCTCCTGTCAGATGAACATGGGATTTATTCAGGTACCTGATCTTCAAATCCCCCACTTAAAGCTCAATTTCTTCACCTTTACAGCACCCAAAATGCCTATTCTTTCAAAAGGAAGGAGGCCAAAGTACTCCTGACAATTAAAAATTAAGAGATTTTAAAGAGAAGACTGATCTTTCTAATAAAAAGGTTCATAATAGCTGGAATAAAGGGATAGCTATGCAACTGGAAATTTCCACTAAGAAATATCTGAATTATGTATCTGTCAGTCTATTGAAAACAATTACAGTGTTTTTTCCTCGCTATCTAATTAATTCACTAATGGTTTTGTTTACAAAATAGGCTAAAGGCTATAATAAATTTGATTGCACTTTCATAATCTGTGGCCAGATTTCTCTTAAAACATGAATAAAAATGAAAAATGCTGTACTGCTCATTTTAAAATGTTCTTCTATAGCCCCAGTAAAATATGGCTGAAACTGAGGCTTCATTTTTATGTGTACATCTTTATTAATCTCCATATTGTAAAGGAGTTTAGCTTTCCGTGGCCACCATGAAGCCAAAAGGACTTCAAGGGGGTTTGTCTAGCATGTGGCACCATAAAACAATTTCATTAATGGCTTGGATTATGAAATAAGAAGACTATTATTAACTTTGCATCTATTAAAATCAAGCCAGAAAAGGTTGTGAGCACTTTTGAGAAGAGCAAGAAAATTCAAATTAATTGTTACAAATTGAAGCAATGACTTGAAATAAAAGGGACACCATTTAGTAGTGGCAAAATGCTGCCCCAGCTTCCAGCTCTACCTGAGCAGAGGTAGGTCCAGGTTGGACTAATGTGCCTGGTTTGGGCATTGCTCCAAAGAGGGAAAAGTCAACTGGAAACTGAGGAACAGGAACGACCACAGGCCTATAAAGTACAAATTAGATACAAAGCTCAGAAGCAGTGCATTTATTCTTTCAAAGAAAATCGTTCGTCAGGTTCATGTGATAATGGTTGTCAAATACATACAACCCAACCTAAAGGGTTGTATGTATTTGTATTTCAAATCTACCACAGGCTACAGCAGAGAGATGTTAAATATTAAGAAAAACTTTCCTGGAAACCTCCTTCCCTAAAGACAACAACAAATTAGGGAAAAATGGTCAGAAGTGGTTAGGTATATTTGACTCTGCCTGGATGATGATCTCTTTAGGTCCCTTCCAGCCTGAGTTTTAATGACTATACGGTTTAAGTATGTGTTCCAAGTGCCAATGACTTTGCAAAACTGCTGAATGTTAAAATATGTGATTAAACTTTTGTCAAGTCAGGGCTAAAAACTGAGACTGTCCTTAATTTGCCTTTTGCCTGCTGCCTTCAGAATGTCCCAAGCCATACATTACCCATAGGAGTGCAGAAGGCACAGCTCCCTCCAAGCTTGTGTACATGCAGGGACGGTGGGTAAGCTTATAGGTTTTCAATGGTGTATCTGTCCTGAGAAGTGAACAAAGATGTAGCTGAAACCAAATCTCAATTAAGCTTGCTATGGAGTGTGGAAAAAATATATTATCTTGCAATTTTATAATTACAGGAGTGATTCAAAATCTTCTCCTTCCCCCATCACTGAGCGATTGTTGGAAGCAATAACTGCTTAAACCAATGCAACAAAAATGCATGTGTTCAGGCATGGACCTGATTTTTAGCCTACCTTTGCTCAGCCATCACCTACATGAACTGATTTCACAGCAATAATGACTCTAATCCTGTATGTTCAGATACTCCCATACATTTATTTCAGAGCTGTCTAAAATAATCTTGGTTTCAATCCAAAAAAACTGACCTAGGGTAGATGATTAGAAACACAGGATTTTAAATGAAATTAAATAACAAAGAGAAGAATAATAAAGTTCAGAAGAGATTACTTATGATGGCTGGGGACACCAGACCTACATTCCTGTCCTCTACAAAGTGGTGTTTCGTGGGACATGAACCTGAGATGACATTCCTTATTCCAACATATTATTAAGGCACTTTCATCCCAACACAGAACATGGTCAACTGTCATACAGCTGAGAAGCTGAGCTGCAAAAAATAGTACAGATTAACAGACAAATCCACAAAATAGGTGTCCCTCAGCTGGGTGAGACATGTCCCAGAGCAGCTGGTATCTACTTGGCAGCCCTCTGAAATGCATGAAGGTTGTCTTACAAATGTGGCACCGTCCCGACCTGGGCAGACTGTGGTGTCTCCAACCCACCTGTTTGCTTTTCAAACATTGAGGATCATGCAGATCCTGCTGTAAGTGAACAAAAGCCTTTAGTTACCCTTGTTCCAGCAGCAGAGCCGATCCCTGTCTAAAATAGCACAGCCACTGCTCAGCTGGTTTTTCCCTTCAAGAGAAGCCTGGATAAGAGTTGACTACATAGTCCAGCTGTCATGAAGAAAAAGAACAGCATCCATAAGGACAAGGCACGTTGCAAGAGGCACCAGGTAGCCATCAAGAAACTGTGCAAATGATGTATAATGCTAATCTGTTGGAAATGTCTCTTGACATACAAATAATAAAACTACCTAGAAACATATATTTCCACCTGTAATCTCCATAGAATTAAATTTTAGGCTATCTTGCCTAAAAGCCATGTATTTGTGTATGAATGCACTGAAGGGGTGACCTCTCCAAACAGCCAGCATTCACAGAGTTGTCTGGAAAACCAGTGTGTATTGATACATACCACATTCAGAAATTAGCATGAAGACCAATGGAATCATTATTCCTTCTTGGCCAGCAAGACCCAAACCAAGCCCCAGACATTCCAGTTTTCAACCAGACACCACCAGCTACCCTCTTAAAGGGTATGGAGACGTCCTAGGGGGAATTTGCCCACAGTGGCAGAGGTCAAGCTACAAAAATCTTCTTCCTTGCAATGTACTTTATTTGTTTGATAAATTTTACTCTTGGAAAGTGCAAAAATGTGAATGTTTTCCAGGAACAAATTCCAGCACTGCAGTGCATTAGCAGGCTACTGTAATACACTCAGGCAATAGTCAACTCCTCTGATACATTTTGCATTAGTTCATATTTAGAATCATAGAATAGTTAGGGTTGGAAAGGACCTTAAGATCACCTAGTTCCAACCCCCGTGCCACGGGCAGGGACACCACACACTAAACTATGTCGCCCAAGGCTCTGTCCAGCCTGGCCTTGAACACCGCCAGGGTTGGAGCATTCACAACGTCCTTGGGCAACCCATTCCAGTGCCTCACCACCCTCACTGTGAAGAACTTCTTCCTTATATCTAACCTAAAGTTCCCCTGTTTAAGTTTAAACCCATTACCCCTTGTCCTACCACTAGAGTCCCTAATGAAGAGTCCCTCTCCAGCATCCTTGTAGGCCCCCTTCAGATACTGGAAGGCTGCTATGAGGTCTCCATGCAGCCTTCTCTTTTCCAGGCTGAACAGCCCCAACTTTCTCAGCCTGTCTTCATATGGGAGGTCTTTAGGCCTTAAATTATAACATGTATTTTTCATGGAGAAGATAGAAGCAAGAGGTAGCAATTCTAGGCTTAGTTTTGACAAAAAGAATATTTTCTTGTTTCAGTAACAAAATTTCCCTCTGTAGTAAAGAAAAATAAAATCTGGAGCACTAAGCTAAACTTTGAAATATCATTTATCATTCTATGTGCAATTCAGTATTAGTTAAAAGCTATAG
>NW_009941422.1:0-12918 GCF_000696875.1 Nestor notabilis | reverse complement strand
ATGCTGGGAATGCAAGCCAGACCAGTTTCATACAATATCTATTGTATTACAAGTCAGTACTATGAAGTACAGTGAAACAATAACCTTAGCCCAGGTCCCCCAGCCGATAAACACTAAAACAGCAAATACTGGCTGTAAGTAAGGTACGACATGCTGAAACTCTGAGATCAAGCGCAACAACTCTGAGAGCAAATAAATCAGCATTGTGACAAGCGCCTATTAATCGAAACAATAAATGCTTATCACAAATATGATTAGACACACTCTGGACAGATCTGTTGTCATCTCATCCCTTCATGCCTCATGTTGGGCGCCAAAAGAAACTGTCATGGTTCAAGCTCAGCTGGTAACCTGGAACCACACAACCGCTTGCTCACTCCTCCCCTTCTTCCTCCCCCTGCTCCCAGAGGGATGGGGCGGAGAATCAGAGGAATGTAACTCCCACGGGTTGAGGTAAGAGCAGTTCAGTAACTAAGGTATAATACAAACCACTACTGCTACCAATAATAATGATAAGAGAAATAACAAGGGGAGAGGACACAACCGCTCACCACCTGCCGACCGATACCCAGCCCGACCCGAGCAGTGATCTGGGCCTTCCGGGTAACTCCCCCCAGTTTCTATACTGGGCATGATGCGCTGTGGTATGGAATACCCCTTTGACCAGTTTGGGTCAGGTTTCCTGTCTCTGCTTCCTCCCGGCTTCCCCTCCTCCCTGTCAGAGCATGAGACTGAGAAGGTCCTTGGTCAGAGTAAACATTACTTAGCAACAACTAAAAGCATCGGTGTTGTCAGCTTTGTTCCCATGCTGAAAGTCAAAACCACAGCACTGCACCAGCTACTAAGAAGGAGAAAAAATGACTGCTGTAGCTGAACCCAGGACACAAAAATAATTTACCCCGAAAAAACAGTCCTCTGTACCTGCCATTACATCTCCACAACATCCTAGCTAGGCTCATAAATTAATTTAGGACTACATACACATGGGACAATATGAAAGGGACAGGGAAATACATTGTTGTCCTTCCTTGACAAAGTCCTCAATTTCTTTGGGACATAAATTCTACTAGACCTGTGTTCAGGTCCAGCTTGTAAGAGAAACTCTTCACATGGCACAAAAACTACTGAAAATCGTTGTATGTCAGAAGATCATGCTGTTTGTGTGACTCTCTCTTCTCCAGCAGCTGCCATTTCCTATAGTTAATAATACCCTTTTTAATGCATTCCTTGTCAGTCATATTACTGAATATTTACACTATCTTCAAGCTTGCAATCTTCAAGCTTGCAATTGATTAACTGAAATTTGGCCTGCATTAAAAAAACAAAACAAAACAGAACAAAACACCAAAACCAAACAAAAAACCCCCAAACTTCCAAAACTAAAAAAAAAAAAAAAATTGACAAAAGCCTCCAAAACCACCAACAAATCCAAAACCAAACACAAAAAACAACACAGTTTGCTGCTTAATGAACTTCAGCGTTTCAGAACATTCAACTTATCTAGCATCCCTCTATTCCTTGCCATTTAAACCACCTCCCTTTTTGAATCTCCTGTACTGTATCATAATCACCTTGGCTGTCTTCTTTCTTGTTTCCCTTTTTGTTTTGGTTTGGATTTTTTTTAGATTGGACTTTCCTCACCACTGTAACTCAGTCCAGATTTAAGAGTGTTAATTAGTGCACTTACTGGAAATCCAAATATCATTTTTTGGGACACATACACTAGCTCACTTCTTCCTCTTCCTAGGCTGATTTCTAAAAGCATTGATTCTAAAAGATACGACCAAAATTCCTCTTCCTGCAGTTGCAAACATTTACATCGTAATATAATAAAACAGACATAATAAATGAATTCTTCACTATGAGTGTGATGAGACAGCGGAAGAGGTTGCCCAAAGAATTTGTTGATGCCGCATCCCTGGCAGGGTTCAAGGCCAGGTTGGACGGGGCACTGAGCAACATGATCTAGTGAAATGTGTCCCTGCCCATAGCAGGAGATTAGAACTAGATGATCTTTAAGGTCTCTTCCAACCCAAATCATTCTATGATTCTATGAAAACTATTTTTTCATTAATGCCTAGTTCCTGAAGGAAGCTTCCAGGGAGCACTAATGAGCCAGTGATGTACCAAATGTAAAATATAATATCTACATTTTCAGTCTCTGATTCCAATGTTTAGCCATTTCATCTTGGAGGAATGGGAAACAGGTGGAGTCTAGCACACTGAGAAGTGAATTATTTTTTATAATAAAGTTTCCCTATATGTATATATATTATGTAAGTTTTCATTATCTACATCCACAGTTTATATGATTCCTTTCTAAAGCTAATCCCATGTAAATGTCAACCTGTTCATCAGAGATCTTCATAAACATGTAGTCTTTGAAAACTATTAATTTTTTCCCCCAAAGAAAAAGTGCTTTTATATTGACAGCACCTAGCAATAGACTTGAGTTTATTAACTTGATGATGCAAATGCTATTATCTGTACCTTTTAACAGTATGAAGACATCCTGATTTCAGTCTTGAAGTAACTGTTACATTCAGATAAAAAAGTTTGTTGCCTCATTTATTCAACAGATGTTTATTTTCAAAAACAGTGCACTTGCAAACCTTTTGAATGATTCCTAAATTGAGATAAATTTCTTAGAACAATAGACTTCAAAAAAAACTCTAAACAAATGAGAGTATTTAGCAGGGGGGAAGGTTTTTTTGCTTGTTCCTTTTAGGAAGGTTGCTTTTTTAATGCTAGGCTAATTCAGCCTAGCTTTACATTTGTCTCATTTTCTTTGAAAATGTGGATGAACCAAAAATTCAGTTATTCACTCTGCTTTAACACTGCCACAAGGACACGAAAAAACTCCTATAGCTGTGTATCTTTACAAGCTCCTCTGGTAAAAATTCTTTAGAAACTCAAACTTGCTGTCTCAGGAACGCTTGCAGTTTAGCACTAAGTTTGTAGTTAAATCTCTGTTCCTTCTTTCATTCTAGCGTATGTAGGCTTATTAAGAGGTTATCTACTTAGAGAACAAAAAGCCCTCTAATATTTTCCAGATAATTCCAAGTTTAAACAGTCATTCGATTGTGAAGTTTTAAAAATAATTCCTAAGTACTTCAGTTCTGGCTTGAAAATAAAGATGTATACATTGGCAGTTAATTAATTTACTTCCTTGGGGCTTTTGTTCTCCTAACCATACCTTTATTATGAACTTCAATGCTTGTGTCTTTCTAACAGTGAGTAGGTGGTGAATTTTCAGTGGAATGTACCTTCTCAAACAGAGGCATTCAGAACTGCAAATAGGACTGGTAGTTGTCTTGCTCAACATCTTCTTTTTTGTTCCTCTTAAAAAAACAAAAAAAAGAAAAAAGAAAAAAAAAGAAGAGTCATATAATGCCTTTATCTAGGAGTAATCTGATTTAAATGTCTGAGTGTCTACCTTGCTTATGCAAAAGCCCCATTTAGATGTCTAGCTTATATTCAGACACTGCTGTGATGCAGCCAGGTGTCTAAATATTTCCATCACTGTCTGAAAAAACATGAGTTCTAAGTGAAGCCAGAGAAAGGTTAAGAAAAAACTTTTGAGCTGGCAGTTTTTTGGCCATGAATAAAAGAGCACTTGCTCTACATATCTAATGAGTCTGGACAGCATGTACAAGGAGCCAGCAGAATGAGACGAAAAGGAGTTTCTGACTTTATCTTGTCATGTGATTTTCTCTTCTTATTTGTTTCTCTTTGAAACTTCAGTTTACATTAGTGTAAAGAAGGTGTTAGCATACACAAGTTAGGACATGGAAGAAGATAGTCCTAATTTCAAACAGAGAAACAAAGTTACAAACATTAAAGGCTACATCTGCACAGTGGTACCCTCATATCCTAATGTAACTTGAGTTCAGTGTGAACTACATGACTTAAGAAGCGGGCTAAATAGTGAGAAGGATTTGGAGGTATTGGGTTTTTTTTATACAGAATCACTGACAATACAATTGTGAAAGTCCTGTATAAACCTGGAGTTTACTTATCTATCATAGTACTGGCCAAAAGACAGAGCATTATTTTTTCACAGTTAAATTGTTATTTTCTGCTGTAATTGTAGTTTGCTAAGGGGTATACAGCTTGAAAAAGTTTGGATCGCAAATCAATGTCTTTCTTATGAAACAGGGCATTCTTCATGTGGTCAGGAATGAGTTCTGTTACAACTCCTGTTTTTTTCTTACACAAACAGCAGTATTCTTTATGGTTAGAAAATACTTTTTAAGATGTCTGCATCAGAGTCTAAAAGCTGCCAAGGAGCATTGTAACCATCGTTGATCACCTAACCCGTTTCTTTGGAACAAGGTTGGAATCAGAAGGTATGTCATTCTGGTTTTGTATCTTTACATGCTTTAAAATTTCTCACCTGAGTATAAGTTTTAGCATTTTAATATCTTAAGAGAAAACTCTACCAAGCCCTTTTTTGGCATCATTCTTCAATCTGAAATCATTAAACTGAATTTAAATATAGCAGTGAAGCCCTACTACAAGCTTTGATCTTGCTTGTTCAGAAGACTGTACTTGCAAAAGGCAAGAGGTGTGTTTTTTGGTACCAAACACATACTATTGTGGTTTCCGGTTATCTGTATTTATGTAGTATTCATTTTCTCATCTGTTTTCTGTCTTCCATAGGTAGAACAAAAACTCGACTTACTGCTTACTATGTACACATGCAGCCCTTACATATTACTGAAATATTTTTTTTCAGATGTATTTTAATTTTCAATACAAAAAAACATAGATAGTGGCATTTTATATATAATACTGGCTTCATTTCCTGAATTTCTCAAATGACTATTTCAATACAGGCAGAAGATAGGTAGCACCATTACTCATTGTAAGAGATGCTTTCTGAAAATACAATACAGCAGAGGAATTGCACATTAAGGATATGAATCTGTTAATTAGCTTTCTAATGGAATTCACTCAGCAATAATCCTATATTCAATACGTAATATGTTCGTTATTTCAATAGTGCCTTGGAACTATACAAGGTGGGTTGCACAATGTAGGTGTAGTAATGAAAATACTTATTTTATCATTGTCTGAGACTTTCAGTACCTAGGAAAAGAAGTTTGCCTAGCTATTCATTTTCTAGTATTGGCTATATGAGTAAAGAGGGGTACCACAGCTCAGCCATACATCACAAGGACATGGAGATCTATGAAAACTAGAGTTAGTTCTGTAGGCATATGTAATTTTAATTCATGTCCAAGGAAAAAAAGGGTTCTGAAATACAAAAGGACAGGTGTGACTTCTGAAGTTTACTGTGGCAAACCAGACCAGACATAGTCTATAGAATAGATTATTCACTCTGATCTTAATTTTACAGTTTTGTGCCACCTTTTTCATATTAACATAGAATTTCACACTCTGCTGTTGTCTTCTGACAAAAGCCTAGCCAGCAGTCAGCCTGGGAGTACATCAAATATAAATACTTCCATTTCAACTCCTAATATTGTTGATGTCAACCATAAGCTGGTTTTTTTTTTTCTTTTTTTTTTCTCCTTCATGATTACAGTTTCTGTCATCTTCATTACATTCAGTTAATAAAAAACAGTGAAGATATACCCTCCAGTAAAAATCTCATGTTTTTCTAAAGCAAGCAGGTTTAATTAATAATAATTATATGGCTAAATGAAGACATTTGAATTGCACTGCAAAAAATACAGTTCAAGAAGACTGCCATCTGAACTGATAAAATGATAAGTGATTTTAATTCATGTTTGGTGGGGTTTTTTTTAATAATTTAATTAACCGTATAATTATTAAATAATTTTAATCACAGTGATAGCTCTTGGATACATCTATACAGTGTACTTTTTACGTTTCTGATTATTTCAGCCATTATCTGTAGAGAAATATTAGTAATAATTGAACACTAATTTTAGGTACAGAGCTAAATTTCATTCAGGCTATCTTTTGATCTGAACGATATAATTTGAGTTTATTATGCTGCAAAGAATGTATGTATATATACATGCTAGTTGTTGTTGTTGCTGTAGTATAAGTTAAGCCTTCACCTCCAAGGTAAAAAAGATCAATGTTTGAAATTTTGGAATTGAGTTAATAAACTTAAATCACCTCTAGCACATATTGTTATCATATGCTGAATGACACTTCCAGCTTCAAACCCTTAACCTCTGTCTACTTCTCATTTCAGGAAATGAGTTTTCTCTACTACAACTTCATTTTGTAAACATTTTTTTTTCTTTTTCTTTACCTATACACTCCTTATAAACTGAGATGAAATTTTCCACAAAGTAGGGAAAAAAACCCCACCAAATGAACTTTGCACATTTATTTTATGGGAAACCACTGTGTTGGTCACAACTACATAAGAAGCTTATAAACATTGTGTTCTCAGCCTGGTTTATGTTTTAAGTGACATGTAAAAATAGATTCATTAGCTTTAGTAACTCAAGTAGCATAAAAAAAAAGGCATTCTTTTTCTCATCTAGTTTCTCCCAGAACGTGGAATTGTCATGGTGATAGTATGGGAGTCTCTTAGCCATGTGGGAATTTCATGAATTATAACTCAAGATCTGAGGACTGTGACATGAAGTGACTGCTGAGCAGTCAGCATATCCATGTTTGTTCATACAACTGTAGTACAAGAAGAGTGACAATGTCATCTGTAATGCTTTGGGACACTGAGTTGACTGAAGCTAGGGGAAAAGAAGTTTGCTTCAACTTCCCTGAAATGTTATGAGTTGGAAAACTTTCTGAACAGAGAATGACATAACTGAAGTGTTGGTTCCAGTCTCTGTTCTTGGTATGAATTAGTAAAGAATTTTAAAGGCACACATCAAGAAGGGAGAGCTGATACTTCTAATTTTCACATTCATAGCAATTTAATATGAAAAAGATCAATAACAAAATGAATTCCATGTGCTGTATGAGAATATTCTTTGATAATGCAGTCCTAAATTACTTCAGAGACAGAAGTAGATTTTTGAAGAAGTTGAGGAAGGGAGATTGATGTATTTCATAATTTTCATTGGTTCACTGTATTTTTTTATATTCAGTTAAGAACACTGTGTTTAGTAATGTGGTTACTAATACTGTGTTCTGGAAACCAGTTGCAAATGTTGTCATTATCTTATGCTTCTGAAAAAATCTATCTGAAAAATGAGATCATAAACATTGTTTTGGTGCTGAAAAAGTGATTGAAAAATTTCCTGAGGTCCAGCACTTCAGATAGTAGAGTACCAGCTGCCATAAAGAAGAGGTAGCCATGATATCTTCATTATTTTTGCCTAGGAGTGAAATTCCATCACCTGAAAGAAACCTCCAAACTACTACTTGATGACAATGCTGTTGTCTATGAGAGGAGGAGCAGATTTATTTCACTGGCAGAAGAAGTTTTAGGGAAGACAGTTCAGGGAAAAATCTATGAGGGGCACGTTTGTGTCCTATATGACATCATGTCTGATTACAGCTCTGCCTTGACAACCATGACAGAGTCCTTTCAAGAAAATACAGGATGACAGACATACAGTGAATTTAACGCCAGGTTTGTCTTCAGCCACAGTAAGGTCTCTCATGGTGTTTGTGGGTCTGCAGATGTACACTCCTGCCTGGACAGATGTTTCTGATGTGACTGCTTCTCTTGCATTTCTCTGGGGATATGTTATATTATGCATCACCTCCTACTCGATAGTTGTTCTTACCCTAATATGACCTCCTCTGTCATGAGGGTTTGGTTGAATGTGGAGCTGTATCTTAAAGCTCCTTGAAATTAAAAATAACTCTCAGTCTGTTGATTGTTTTGCTCTACAAAATCCCTGTAACTATTGGTACAACTAATGGGATAATGCAATGAGCCGAGTCTGCATAGATCAGCATTGCTGTCAGAAGAACTGTTTGTCACATTGTATGTTTTCTAATGTGTTTAAACGCTAGACTCCTTTTACTCAAGACATGTTTTGATACATGGCATACATAAGGAACCAGTAATTCTTACATGATCCCTCCTCCACAAATGGAGAATGTCTGTGTTTTCATCTTCAGTCATATTTCATCTAGCAGCATTTTATGGCATCTCACAGTAGAGAAAATCCACATATTAATAAAACGGATGTATAAGTCTCTGTTGGAGTTTCAATCTGCAGAACTTTGTTCAAGTTCAAAATTATTTCATGTTTCTTAAAATTACCTTATGGCAAACCAGCCTAACTGAGTAAGAAATCATATGAAAAAGAAACGAATTCTGAGCAGGATCCAGTAGTATCTCTATCATCTGAATTAGAGCTTACAAAATTTCCTTCTAATCAATTGAAAGGATGGTGTGATTTATCTTACCATAACGTAGATGACTATAATAAATCAGAGAAAGCACACCCTAATATGGCCATTTCTCTTCATGGATTTTGAATGAGAACTAAGATTACAAACTGTCGTGATTCAAGCCCAGCCGGCAACCTGGAACCACACAGCCGCTTGCTCACTCCCCACCACCACCTTCCTCCCCCTGCTCCCGGAGGGATGGGGAGGAGAATCAGAGGAATGTAACTCCCACGGGTTGAGGTAAGAGCAGTTCAGTAACTAAGGTATAATACAAACCACTACTGCTACCAATAATAATGATAAGGGAAATAACAAGGGGAGAGGACACAACCGCTCACCACCTGCCGACCGATACCCAGCCCGACCTGAGCAGCGATCTGGGCCTTCCGGGTGACTCCCCCCAGTTTATATACTGGGCATGACGTGCTGTGATATGGAATAGCCCTTTGGCCAGTTTGGGTCAGGTGTCCTGTCTCTGCTTCCTCCTGGCTTCCCCTCCTCCCTGGCAGAGCATGAGACTGAGAAAGTCCTTGGTCAGAGTAAACATTACTTAGCAACAACTAAAACCATCGGTGTTGTCAGCGTTGTTCCCATGCTGAAAGTCAAAACCACAGCACTGCACCAGCTACTAAGAAGGAGAAAAAATGACTGCTGTAGCTGAACCCAGGACACCTACTTAGATGTAGACTTTTACTTTGTAGATATCTGGAATTACCAGTGGAGATAAATCACGTATCAAGGCTCTGCTCTTTAATGTCAGTAGCAATTGATTCAAATAATTACACAATTACCAAAAAACAGTTTTGGAGGCTTCACCTTGGCTAAGAGCTAAACTCCCTACCCAGCCAGCCACTTGCTCACTTCCTCTCTTTAGTGTGTCAGGGGGAGAAAATAGGATGAGAAAGCTCATAGGTCAACATAAAGGTACAGAGATCTCTTAACCATCTCAACTTCATAGAGTTAGTTTAATATTGCCGGTTAAGATAGATTTGGGTAGTAAGAAACAAAGACAAACATTAAAGGACAAACAGAGACAAACATCTTCTCTCCCCTTTCCCAGGCTCAACTTCATTTCATCACTGCCAAATCCTCTTTACACCTTGTGCAGCACAGGGAGAGATGGGAAGTGTTATGGTTGGTAAGTAGCAGTTTTTCTCTGCTGCTATCCTATTCTCTGTGGGCTCTCCCCATGGGATGCAGTTTCTTCAGGAGAAAAATCTGTTCCAGTGTGGGCTCTCCAAGGGTCACATTTCTTTTGGGAAATATCCAGCCACTCCTATGTGGAGTCCTTTACAGGCTGCAGCAGTTATCTTCTCCACTGTGGGCTCTTCTAAAGGAATACTTGCTCTACCGTAGTCTTCTTCATAGGGTACAGGGTAATTTCTCCTCCACCATGGTACTCTCCACAGACTGCAGGGAAATACCAGCTCCATTGTGGTTTCTTTTCATGGGCTGCAGGGGAATTTCTGCTCCAGTGCCTGGAGCAGCTCCTCCTCTTCCTTCTTCTCTGATCTTGGTGTTCACAGGGCTATTTCTTACTCTTTTTTTCCCTCCTCCTCTCTCTGCATGGCATTTTCTGTCTTTTCTTAATTGTTTTCCCCATTATCTTGGCTGAGAGTCTCAGGCATGCCCCGCGGTGGGTCCACTGGATCCAGCTGGAACAGATTTGGCTGGAACTGTGTCCAGCATGGGACAGCCCCTGGCCTCTTCCCAAAGAAGCTACCCCCACACTTCCCAGTCAACCCCAACCTTGCCATGTAAACCAAATAGAGTAGTGCTTTTAATAAGCTTATAATAAACTTCACATTAAAATAACATGCAATGACAATTCTGGCAGCTTATGTTCTCCAAGGTTAGATTGTGTCCATGGCAGGGGAGGGTGAAACTAGATGATCTGAAGGTCCTTTCCAACCCTAACCATTCTATGATTCTATGATTTATGGGTCTTCCAACTAGTGATACAGCAATATTTCAAGTAATACTGCACTTCAGAAGAAGTGTATCTGCATTTTACAAAGACTATAAATTCTAAGAATGTAGAATAACTATCCACTTTTGGCTGTCATGGATCATCCCTTAAGATTTGGGACTGTCTTTAAAACACAGATACTTCCAGAAAAACACATCTATTTGAAGAGGCTTATAGAAAGTTAATTATATCAGCAGTCTAAGACTTTCCATTTAGAGTATCATTCAGGCATCAAATTGTTCAGTGGTTTTCAAATAAATGGCAAGTAAGAATGACATTGTTATGATGGAGAGTCTCAAAGAAATTTCAGTAGCTACCTCCAGTGATGGCCCAAGGTGTAATGAGGAGATGAGATGCACAGATCAGTGGGGCTGAAGATAAAACAGAATACCCAACAGTGAATTCATATTAAAATCACAGGGCATGGAATAATGCCAATTTTTCTAAGAGATTTAACTAATCTAATTAAGAGGCAGAAATAAGAGGACAAATTCTGTGACTGGCTGTCAGCACTGAAAACAGAAGGAACAATGTGTAGTAAAATTATTGTAAATTAATACACTCAGGTCAAGACCTAAAATGATAACCAAATTGGACATATTGTTTGCTACTTTATCAGTACTGAGACTGGCTTTCTTTTTTGTATATATTCACCATAAATCAGTCAATAATAACAAGATTTTACAATTAATTAATGAAAAACAAAGACGAGAAAATACAGGCAGCTGATTGTAAATGCTTCTAAATCAACTCAGTGATGTTATTTTTATACAGTTACTTGAAAAATTAATTTTTTTTTTTTCTCTCAGATATGGAAGCTCAGGGTTAAAACTTTATATTTGTTGAACCTAGTGAAATAGAAATACCTCTGTTGAACATCTTCAAATGATTGCTTGAATAAGGTAGTAAAATCATAGAATCGTAGAATCACAGAATAGTTTTGGTCATCTAGTCCAACCCCCCTGCAATGAGCAGGGATATCTTCAACTGGATCAGGTTGCCCAGAACCACACTCAGCATGGCTTTGAATGTCTCCAGGGATGGCACATCTACCACCTCTCTGGGCAATCTGTGCCAGTATTTTACCAGCCTCATTGTAAAAAAATTTTTTCTCACATGCAGCCTGAATCTCCCCTCTTTTAGTTTAAAACCATTACCCCTCATCCTATCACAACAGGCCCTGCTAAAAGTCTTTCTTATAGGCTCCCGTTAAGTACTGAAAGGCCTCAATAAGATCTCCCCAGAGTCTTCTCTTCTCCAGGCTGAACAAGCCCAACTGTCTCAGCCTTTCCTCACAGGAGAAGTGCTCCATCCCTCTGATCATTTTTGTGGCCCTCCTCTGGACTGTCTTCAATAGATCCATATATTTCCTGTACTGAGGTCTCCAGAGCTGGATGCAGTTCTCCAGGTGAGGTCTTACCAGAGCACAGCAGAGGAGCAGAATCCTTGACCTCCCTTAACCTGCTGGCCATGCTTCTTTTGATGCAGCCCAGCATACGTTAGGCCTTCTGGGCTACAAGCACACACTTCTGGTTCATATTCAGTCTTTCATCCACCAGTACCCCCAAGTCCTTCTCCTTATGTCTCCCAAGTCCTTCTGATTTTTCTCTGCTTTTGTAACTCAACAAAGGTTTTTCTACAAACCTAGTTAATATTGCCAGCAATTGCTAAAAGCTTAGTCCAGGGTGCTCATGTTAAATACAGTTATGAGTAGAATTTGAAAACGCAGGTTGGCTTTTTTTCCACCCCTCCTCCTCTTCCTGCCCCCCCTCCCCCGTCTTATTGACTTCTGTGTATACACAGATCGTGAATACTTATGTATTGGAGAGAGATATAAAAGAGATACAATAGCCACAACTCTTTTTCTGTGTAAAGAGTTCCAGAGTATTTCACATCCCCAGTTTAGGTGTTTTCATTAGCACTTCCACTTGTGAACAACAGAACTGTTTAATGTTTTATAAATTTAAGAGTGTTCATACTTGTCATCTCATTGGAGTGAAAAGTGAAAAGGTGTTAAGACATGTTATATTGAATTTACTGGACAGCTACAAAAGCCCGATGCTTTCTTTATGCAGAAAATGTAGTTTCCGGAAGGGTGAAACACATTGATTTTTCTTTTTAACTTTGAGTGCTAAGGAGAAAGTTCTCTGTATCTGAAGGATGGGAGAATTCATAACTATTGGAACTTCAATTCCCACCACTACTGATGAGAAACAGCCTTTTCATTCACTATGCATTCCCCAAAATCCTCCATGGAGTTGCCATGAATTAATATTTCTGTGGAACAGTGAAATTCCATCTTCCCATCTGTGCCACCCATTGCCAGGATTTTGAGAGACTTATCAGGTGTAGTGTGTTGTAATGTGTTTCCACCTTGTCTGAGATGGAGGTAGAAAGAGATTGATTTTTAAGACCCATCTGTAATTCCTTTGTCGTGCAGAATCTCTATAGAGATCAAAGTTTCTTTATATAATTTTCATAGGATGTGGCAAAAAGCAGGGAATGAAAACAAGTTAAGGCAGGAACAAAGCTACAGGGTTGTTGGATAAAGGCTTAGAAAAAATAATACAAGAGACGGATAATTTAAAATAATACAAGAGATGAGTGGTGTCCCTCAGGGATCGGTGTTG
>NW_009941421.1:0-16503 GCF_000696875.1 Nestor notabilis | reverse complement strand
GTCTTCCCAATCTGGTACCGCTGCCACCGCCCAAAGCACTTATCAGGCATCGTGAGTGGGGTGCTCTGGGCCGGTGTCGGGGCTTTCATTTTATCATATTATCTTTGCTTTGAATTAGAACAAATTCATATTACTGTATTTGTGAGTTTGGCCATTGTCTACTCCATGATTTTGTCATTAATGATGTTGATTTCCAACGTGTCCATGGTCATGAGGCTCCGATGTGGCTCACAGAGACGGCACCTGGGGAAACTCTATGTTGCTGTCGTGCTCAATGTCATCTTCTTCTTTGCCTTTGGGATGCCTTTCACTGTAAATGTGTTCCTTCAGCCTTCTCAATGGGATCATTTATATCCTGAAAACACCACTCTTGTGCTGGCTCTGCTGAACAGCAGCGTGAATCCCCTCATTTATTTCCTGGTGGGGAGCTGCCGGCAGTGCCGGTTCCGAGGCTCCATCAAAGTCGCCCTGCGCCGAGTGTTTGAAGAGGAAGAGAGGAGCAAGGAGCAGAGCCCCGCGCCCGAGGGCATCTGGATGGAGAGCAGTGTCCGGGGCACTGCTGGGGAGGGGGAGGCCTGAGCTGTGTTCCCCGTTGCAATGAGCCTCATGGCCCTGGCCCCAGCAAATAAACTGTGTCTCCTTTGGCTGAGCAGCCGAGTGTTGTGGTGCTTTGGGGAGCTCTTTGCCTGGGGAAGGTCTGAGACTGGGGTGCTGGGGGAGCTTTGGTCATGGTCCAGAAACCTGGTCTAGCGTCAAGTGTCCCTGCCCATGGAAGGAGTTTGGAACTAGGTGAGCTTTAAGGTCCCTTTAAGCCTATACCAGTCTGTGATTCTATAATTCTATGCATTCCTTCACTCCTCTGTTCTTACTCTTCCCCTCAACCTTACCTAAGTTCTGCCAGAACCCTGTATGTTCTCTCCTTGTGCATGGACAAGATCCGGGTTGGGTTGTGTCCTGGTCATTGGGTTCAATTGCCATTTTTTCTGTTTGGGTTGATTTGTACCCCTTCCATTTCTCTTTTCTTCATCGTCTTTGAAAGGATGAGGTTTCCAGCCTCACATGCACAGCCTATTGGTGCTTGTTGGTGCACCTGCTCCCTTTTGCTGGTTAGTTCAATCTGCTACTTCACGTCTCATTTCAAAGCTGTGAAATCAACAGTGCTACAGATTCACCTGCTACAGCAGTTGCCCACCAGCCATAAGGTTATTTGGCATCTTGGCATCAATAATTCCCCTCTTTGGTCTGTTTTTGAGCACGCCAGCCCCAGAGCCTATTGCCTAATGTGTGGAGCAATGAGTGTTAAACATGAACATAGATATAAGTCCATCTTCATATCAGATCTGATTTATTTTTGCTCCTGATTTTTCTTCATCTTCCCCTCCTCATTAGCATCCAAACCATACCCAGAGCAGTCTCAGCTACGAGAGATCTATATTCTTATAGATTTTCCTGCCTAATGTTCTCCTCAGGGCATGTATCAAACCCATTATGTTTTTATCTGGTCACCACATGTTGCACCCAGAGCTTTTTCTTTCTGCAAATAGCAGCATTTTTGTTTCATCCGGTACCCTATAAAGAATAACATAAGAATTCCAAGGTTTTTGTTGTGCTATGGAGACCCTCTGAAGAGTAAAACAAAGATTGAAGGTAGGAGACAGCTACTGCAGAGAGTCGGTGGAGGAGCCACCTCGCTGAACAGTGTCATCAGGCTGAGCTCAGAGGAACTGTTCTCAGAATATATTTAACCTGAATTTTGCTAAGTTTATCTTGATATAGTGAATAATCACCTCTCCCTGCCATGACTGCTTCACTTCTTTCCTCAGCTCATCTGCTTGTCAAAGGTACATTTTGTCTTTGGATGCCATAAAGTTTTCTGCCTTGTTTTCTAAACCTTCCAAATTCCTGTCCAGTTCAATGCCAGGGGAGGTATAGTGGCACTTTACCAACCTGAGTAGAAAAAGCAAAGTTATAATACCTGCACTTTAAAGTTTGGGGTAATTCTGACATCTTAGATAACATTAGCATTTTAATTCTAGTCTCAGATGACATCTGTTCTCTTAGGGAAAAAACAAAGTGGGTGACATATTGAGGATTAAATATGACATGGCAGAGGCCACGTAGACTGTCCAAGAGCCCATGCAACAGCCTGGCCTCAGCTCTGTCCTTGGCTCAATTCCTTGATGCAGGGATATGTCACACTGTTTGAGGTGTACTCAGAGCATCCCCAGCTGCCTGAGCTGGGTGTGAAGAGGGATAAAAGGGCCCTTTGTTGCTATGCGAGTTTTGAAGGTGCATGAAAGGAGTAAAAATGAGGATAAATGAATTCTGCCATAAAGGCACATTCAGAAATGAGGATGTCCTTGACCAGCACTGATCGTGCCTGTATTCTCCAGCACCTTGTGCCTTCCCTCTGTGGTACCCTGAAAGATCTACCCTATGCCTCTGTATCCCTCACCACAGGAGATACACTGCAAATATCTGTCAGATGCCACCCCTCAGAACATTTGTCTTTCACCATGGATGACTGAGGGTGTCTATGATGGTGTTTCTACGCAGACATCACCTTTTGAAGGTCCAAGGTTGGCTGTAAAGTGCTCACGTTGATGTGATGTGTAAAATGTGTTCACATCAACTAACACATGTTGGGTATGTTTAAGGACAAATTCAGGATGGAAAGATTTTCACAGTTCTTATGTTTTTATCAGTTGATGGCTTCTTCTGAACACAAGAATGTTTTTACATGCAAATTGTTTTCCCTTTTTAAAAAAGGGGTGTTTTCACATTTTTAATAATAACAGAAAAGTTTCAGTTCTCCCAAAGATAAAATCATTACAGATATTAAACCAAAAACATTTAGAACATGTTTTCTGATAAATGGATGTTCTCATTCCCTCAGCAGTAGAAGTTAGAAGGAAAAAACCCACCTTACTAAAAATAATTGGTGACACAGCCCTAATCTGAATCAACTGTATGTACATTGCGGAACAACAGAACATTAAAAATTAAAGAATAGTAGAAATGGAACTCAAATTTCAGCTTCCAGGAACTGTAAACAGGAAGCAAAAAGCAACAGGATAAAGATAATAGTCAGTAGAAGAATGCAGCTTCCCTTTAGGAAAATATTCACAGATGGAGGCATGAAGTGGAAATCTGGAAGGTTTCTCAAAGAAAATGACCTGTGTGCCTTTTCCTATATATTCTGGTTAAAAGTGCAAATGTCACGTTGTCTGATAGTACCATGCTTCAAATAGTCACATCTCGCATCTCAAGGGTCTAGAGAATAATTTGTTGCAAATTGTGGTATTCATTTGCCTTTCTTCTCTTTCCTATTTTGTCCCCTATCCTTGATTTTAAGTCTATCAGTAGAGGTGATGTTAGAAGCCATGGATTCTTATCAGTCCTTCTTAAAGGGAGGAACAACAACCCAATGCATGCTGTAGTTAGATGAAGACATTCTGTCCTGGGCTTGAAGAAGGTAAAGTAATACTCAACTCCAGCCCTGTATTTCTTTGGAAAAGAAGAAATGGGAGAATGCAACTCAATGCATAAAGTTTTAAGGCATGTTGTTAGGGGTTGGGGCCCTTTCCTACTGCATCACAGCTCCATGGTATGGAAAATTCCCTTGCTAATAGAAGAAAGGAACTTCCAGGGTATGAATCATTTCGCTATTTGGAATAAGCATATGAGGAAGCAAAGAACTGTGCACTCTGTGAGCAGCAGAAAGTTGCATACGTGGCTGAGATACAGGTATTTAACATTACATGAGGAATTTTGTGGCTGATTTCAACAGGAGGAGGGTTGGTTCCCATCTCATCTTCAGAGATCTGAGGAAAAAGTGACTTATGACGTATATGAGTTTGATATTGTTGTACTCTGAGAGACAGAGATTATTGAGTGAACTGCATACTCTGTGTGGGATTTCTTTGGTGTAATGCAGACACCAACATATCCCACCTCACCAAGTTGAAATCCTTTAATGACCACTGAGGAGAAATAGACACTTTCAATGTGGTCCTAACAGAGGTCAGGCAAATTCTGTGGTCCGCGTGTTTATGTATTTTCACTGACCATTGATGGAGCTTAAAATCTAGCTGAAGGCTGGAGATCTACAATGAAGATACTGAAGCTCAGGTGAGATAAACCTTCCTTGTTATCTCAGACATCTTCAGTTCTGTAGACTATCAGCCCTCAGCTCCAGCTCAGTGTTGCTGTTAGGCACAGGATTAGGAAGACATAGTAATTGTGTCATGGGTTTCCTGTTCATCTTTGTCATCTGCTGAATCTTCAAAGGCCCTCTGGAACGCCAGCCTGAGGGTAAACTTAATTCTCCGATCCCTGTAGCTCCCCACCAGGAAGTAAATGACAGGGTTGAGGGTGCTATTCACACAGGACAGCACAAAACCGATCTCTGGGGAGTAGAGGAATTTGTAGCCCAAGAAGTCTAAGAGGATCAGGACGCTCAGAGGCACAGCAAAAATGAGGAAGAAGAGGACTGTGAGCATGATGACAGTGAAGAGCCTGCCTGTTCGGAGATGTTGGGAGCTGCACTTGACTCTAAGGAAGAGGGTGAGGCTGAAGAGCAGCATTAGGGGCGTGCAGAAGATGAAGTCCAAGGCTCCAATGGTGATGAGCAGGATCTGGCAGGTCCCAGCAGAGCGGTGCACAGAACACAGAACATACCCAAGAGTGTTCAACAGCAAGGAGATACCCCAGAGCAGGCCAGAGATGATGGCAGACAAGTGCTTCGGGCGGTGGCTTCGGCACCAGATGGGACAAAGCACAGACAGGCACCTCTCGATGCTGATGGCAGTCAGGAGGTACAAGCCAGTCCCATACATGAAAAGATCCAGGAAGAGGAATATCCCAAACTGCACCCCTACATTGAACTGCATCAGGTACTGAACCGTCTCTATGGCAATGCAGAGGAGGTACCCGAAGTCGGCAGCGGCCAGGTTCAGGATGTAGACTGTGAAGTGGTTTCTCCGGATGCGGAAACCAAGGTACCACAGCACCATACCATTTCCTACCATGCCACAGGCAGCACTGATGAGGCAGAAGCTCTCCATGAACTTGAGGACAGCATAGGATGGCTCTGTCTTTCCCACAGCCCCGGTCTGATTAGTCCCATGAACCTGGCTGTTTGTGGTTGGAAGGAAGATTGACGTGGCCGAAGTACTCATCATGAGGGTTTTCAGACAGACCTGTAAGCAGAGAGGGGAGAGGTGGTAACTCCAGTGTGACCTTCTCTCATGGTGCCCTGACGGTGTTTCTGGATTTGATTCATCTCTTTGTCATCAGAGCTTGTTTTAGTGAGGGATTGCTATGTTTGGACTCGGAACACAGAGCTCTAAGGCACTATTCAAAGCACTGAGCCCAGATTCTATATGACATGTAGGAAAAGTTACATTGCACTGTGTTTCTCCCTTCTTAAAACTCATTTCCTGAGGGTCCTTTTTGTAGTCGTACAGGGAAACAAATAGCTTAAAAAAGCAACTACAGCTGAGATGAATCATGTCTGAAAAGTACCTCTTATCTGAATAAATAGAGAACCAACCCAGTGTTAACAACTCTGGGATAATTGTCTTCAGTTCCTGTTGCTAAGATTTGGTGAGAGATCTTGTCAAAAGGGTGTGAAAGTTGCAGACAAACAGCATACAAGTTGAATCAGCATGAAATCTGATTGAGTTTTGTCCATGCCCAGAAGACATGGTAGGGAGTAATCAGGTTTTTATGTTGATGATTGATTTCTAGTTGAATAGAGTGTAGTTTAGTGTGGTTGGTTTGTTCTCTTGAGCCCTATGTACAGACAACAAGTAATTCAATCTGAGGAGTCAGCCCTTAATAATTTCATTTTCAGAGAAAAGCTCTAAGAACTGTATGTGGGACAAAATGCCCCCCATTGGGGTCAGGACATTGGAATTATGGCTCAATTATGTCATCCCATTCCCTGGAGTGGTTCACCCTGCTTCTTCCTGTATGATACTGAGATATGAATGAGAATATTGAATAAACAGGTTGAAAGATAAATTTCACACCTTTTTTTCTCTGATGAAGTCAAACACTGTAGTTGTTTTCCTCTCTCCTCATCATCTATTAGTTTTGACATGGGAAGGTAAAGTGACATGAGCGCCAGCAGGAGATAGTTAAAAAGAGAGGAACAAGACTAAATGGGGAGAGCTGGGAAGATGTGACTCATTGACCAGTCCAACCAGCATGAGCAGGCTGTTCTCTCTTTGTAAAATGCTGTGGTATAGATGGAGACAGACTTCCATAAGCACACAAAATATGACAGATGGAATCAAAGTGGTAAATGTTCCATCCCTGGCAGCGTTCAAGGCCAGGTTGGACACAGGGCTTGGAGCAACCTGGTTTAGTGGAAGGTGTCCCTGCCCATGTCAGCAGATTGGAACTGGATGAGCTTTAAGGTCCCTTCAACACAAACCAATCTGTGATTCTATGATTCAGTGAATTTAGTACATATTGAATTTAGGACTATGGAAAACAAACACCATCTCCTTCAGCATGGACAGAATCTCTTTTGTAGCAGTTTCACAACAGGAACATCCCTGAGTTCAAACTCAGCCTCTCTTTCCTTACCTGAGGAGAGCAGCACGCTGCCTGACCAACATCTCTACAAGGCTACCTCTTTCCTGCACATCTGCAGCAAGCGAATTGAAAAGATACAGCCTTCTGACTTTGTTCACTTCCTCACTACCTGCTTTTGGGGTGGCAGCAGATTATCAGAATTTGGTACTGTGAGAAGAAAGGAAGACCCAGTGTTTAGGTGGTCTCCTGGCCTTTAGAAGCCCCGGTGCAGTTGTTTCACTGCCACAAGCTATTGTTGTAATCTGAAACAAATTCCCAATTGGTTTGAAGAGGACATGGACATTTGAGTGTCACTTAAGCTCTGCCTAAGCCCACTCCAGCTTTCTGATGCGGTCCCTATTTGAGTAAAGCAGCTATTCTGCCTCCCTGGTGCAGTCATCTCCAGAAGGCTGTTGACCCCATCCTCCAGCAGCATGTCTCTCTCCACTGGGTATTCAGGGAATGTCAGATCTAACTGTCTATCTTAAGATCATCAAGCATACTTCCTAATGTTAAAAGACATGGCCCTGTGCCATTGATCATACCTACATAATAGGTGCCACTAGTGGACACCCTCATTTCTTCTTGTCTCCAAGACAGATTCAAAACACTGAGCCTACTAATGAGTGAAAGCTAGCATCAAACAGCAGCAGTCTGAGTCTAAGGAGTCTAAGTGGTCTTTCTTTCTCTTGATATGAAACATCCTTCCTGTGGTTTGCCTGCTGAGTACCATGTTCTTGTAACAGATGTCAGGCTGAACAACCATGACACCACAAAGACGTTTTAGACCATGGACAGAAAGTGATGCTGTTATATTTTCCTGGCTAATTTTAAGTCACCATCTAAGACCTAACTTGCTAATCTAGGTTTCTGAATTATGACATCTTCTATTACAGAGTTGTATTTAGAGCAATTCAATAGCACTTGTTCATGGAAAAGAGTCTCCAGGATGAAGCTCTATTTACCTTGAAAATGATCAAGAAAATTTCTTACCTACAGCAAATTTCTAACCAGAAGGAAATGTTTGATCTCCTGTTCTCTTTTTCTCTTTTCCCTCCTCCTTTCCCCTCACCATCTCTCCAAAAGCACAGCAGAAAGCATTAGGCAGAGCGCAATGGCAAAGATACCACCTAGGAATTTCTCACCTTTTTGTGGTTTCCTTGGAATTTCAGTGACTGAGCTGCAGCAGCTGCCTGGTGTGGATCAAATGGGT
Organism: Nestor notabilis; assembly: GCF_000696875.1. Taxonomy (NCBI): domain Eukaryota; kingdom Metazoa; phylum Chordata; class Aves; order Psittaciformes; family Psittacidae; genus Nestor; species Nestor notabilis. The sequence goes on along the minus strand of NW_009941421.1, from coordinate 8,705 downwards.
GAAATTTTCACTTGAATTCTTTCACTTCTGGTCCAGATAAAGTCCTTGTGTCATACTGGAGTGCTGGGCGAGTTAGACACTGTTTAAGAAGCTCTGGTCTTTACAGCGTGACATCTGACAGCCAGCCAATCACTCTGTTGGGGAAATATCTAGTTTGGGGTGTGTGGTCACTTAGATACAAGTCACTTCCCTCTTTGTACAGAACCTGTTACTGTGGCTCTGGAAATGTGTTTTCTTTTTACTACTTCGTCCTTCCTCAGCCTCACAATACAAAGAAAGCAAGAACGGTCTATGCAAAATTGCACCTTGCCTCAGCACAGCTTCTCATTCCCCCCAGGGATCTATTGTCCCTTCCAAACAGATCTTAACACACCCAAAGAGTGTCCTTATCTAACCCACAGCCTCACCCAGCAAAGTTATCACTCTACTTAGTCCCTCTTGCTTCACACAACTCTTCCTGGAGGAGGGTCCGCACAGACTCACACCTCATCACCACCTCGTATCTCTATCAAGACAACCCCTTGCCAGCATTCACCATCCACCCACACCACCTCTCATCATGCACAGTCCCTCCATGTGCGTGAGCTACCACCATCATGGTGTCAGATCCACGTGCCAAAGGAAATGAGTGAAAACAGAGACAAGACCTTTCTCCTTTCCTGGAAGTAAGCACATCCTTATAGGGAACTGTTTTGCAACAGGAGATACCAGCAACTCTTGATTTGGGCTTGTGTGTTAAGTCACTTCTGCTAGTCTGTTTGGCTAGTGAAACAAAAGGAGATGAGTAGGACCCCACCTGAATTGCTGCCACGTGTGCCAGTGGGTACAGAAACTGGCAGATCTGGACCAAGTTAGCTTTGCAGGCCAGATACCTGACGATTCATCTTTAGCTTCTTCTTTCATTTCACCTCCCAGTTTGTACTGATAGGGGGGATTGCACCTTGGTCTTGCTCAACCTCATGAGGTTCTCATGAGCCCACTCTCCAAGCCTGTCCAGGTCCCTCTGGATCCCATCGCTTCCCTCAGGCACATCAGCTACACCACTCAGCTTGGTGTCATCTGCAGATTTGCTGATGATGCACTTGATCCCACTGTCTATACTGAGTATGAAGATGCTAAATGGTCTTAGTCCAAGTACAGACCCTTGAGGGACACCACTTATTGCTGGTTTCCACATGGACATCAAGCCATTGCACTTTGGATGTGGCCTTTGTCTGCCCTAAGTAATTTAATTCAAAATCTAGATGTCTATTTCAGACCTAATCCAATCCTAAAATCCTGTCTGAGGTAGATCGGGTGAATCGATTGCAGGAGAGTTCTATTTCTTTCCATAGGAAAGCCTGGAGTGACAAAGACTCAACTCAGCTGTCTTCCATAGACATAAAACAGGCAACTTCCTCTCTTGGTTTCCCCATTTCTAAAAGAAGGATTTTTTTTCCTGATTCTGTAATTTGCCAACCTTTGCTAAAACGTGCAAGTTCTTGCAGGAGGCTTTATTCACTGGGTTACCAGTGATGAAATTTCATGCAGAGTAGATCTTGAAGGGTCATCAAGAGGTAACTCAGGCCATCTTCTGTCTCTGAAAACTTAAGCATACTGAGAAAAGTGTGCCTAACTGTGATGGGTAACTCTTTACTACCCCCAGGGCATGGTGCCTCTCTCTTTACTACAAGAAATATCTCTGATTTTATGTTTTTAAATGAAGATTTGTGTTTCCTGTGTTTTCTTTTTTGAATATGGAAAGATTTAAAAGTACTGTTTTATTAGTCACAAAGCTGTGGCTGCCCCATCCCTGGCAGTGTTCAAGGGCAGGTTGGACACAGGGGCTTGGAGTAACCTGCTCTAGTGGAAGGTGTCCCTGCCTGTGGCAGGAGTTGGAGCTGGATCAGCTTTAAGGTCCCTTCCAACAAAAACCATTCCATGATTCTGTGCTATCAAGCCAAAACAGTGGAGCTAATGGATCTCTACACTTGGGAAAAACATAAAGCATGGCATCATGAATGCCATTAATGAAGGTCTCTGGAAAGGGTTGACTGGACTAAGTCACATCACATGCGTATGTGGTTTAATGTTCAGCTAATCCATTGACTGCTATTTCTTCTGGAGAAATCCTGAAATGCCTTGATAATAGCATTAATACAGACTGATGGCTATTTCTTTAATACACGTTTACCTCAGCTATACCAGAAATAATCTCTCTTCCTTTGCCCCTTCTTTTCATGCCTTCCCTTCATTAAGCCTCCCTGCCTCTCTCCTCCAGCCCCAAGAGCCCCTGAGGTAGGAGATTTCCTTGGAGAGTGTTACAAAGTGCTACTTAAAGAGTTGTCTTCTCAGCCTTCCATCTGCTGCTGGGTTGTGAATTCATCATTCAGTGCACGGAGATCAGGCCACACAACCCAGACAGCCCATCAGAACAGTTCTCACACAGGCTGAGAACACCAAGATACATTTGTGGTACAGGAAAGCAAGAAACTGAATTAGATGGGATTATATAGCAAAAAGCTCGTCTTGAACAAGCATTGGAAGCTTTTCAGAACCTGTTCTACGGTCTTTCAAGACACTTTGCTCTAACACAATCCTTCTGAGGAAGGCAGATGTTGAGGAGATAAAATCATACAGCCCTTACACAAAAAAGTTTGATCTCCAGACAAAGAGGAGGTAGGATTTCCAGGTTCTCTGGATCCTTTCTTTTTGTGTCCTTTCTTCTTCTCCTGATTAATTTCCTCTTTGTTTCTCTTCTTCTTGAACAAATGTGAAAATACAAGAAGAAATTTGCAATGAAGTTATCAACTCTCTATGGCTCTTTGTGGCTGGAATCATGTACAGAACTGGTTCAGTAGCCCCAGATTAGGTTATTTTGTCATTTTGTTTCCTGTTAAACACCTGAGATTTTAGGAAATAATGCTGGCAATAAGAAGATAGGGCAACTTCTCCTCCTTTAGGAAAGGTTAGCAATCCATGTGGTATTTATTTTATTTTGCAGTTGATTGCACTGTATCATATACCTCTGGTCTGTCCCTGAAAAAATACTTTTATAGGTAAGGCACAGTGTCAATCCTCTATTGAATTAAGTCATTCTAGTTATCCTCTAAGAGTCAGCAGAAAGAAATAGGCACTTCCAGCATGTAATTCATCACATCTTTAAGCAGATTTTTTTGGCTGGTCATGAACTGCCCTGCAAAGGCAGAAAAAAGAGTGCATGTGACTGGCTCAGATGCAGGTGACTACATGACATAAGGAAATATATTGTAAAATATATTGTAAAATGTATTTTACAGCTTTCCAATACATGAAGGGGCTACAAGAAACCTGGAGAGGGGCTTTGGACAAGGGATGGAGGGACAGGACAAGGGGAATGGCTTGAACCTGCCAGAGGGGAGACTGAGATGAGCTCTTGGGCAGAAGCTCTTCCCTGGGAGGGTGCTGAGGCGCTGGCACAGGGTGCCCAGAGAAGCTGTGGCTGCCCCATCCCTGGCAGTGTTCAAGGCCAGGTTGGACACAGGGGCTTGGAGCAACCTGCTCTAGTGGAAGGTGTCCCTGCCCGTGGCAGGGGTTGGAGCTGGATCAGCTTTAAGGTCCCTTCAACACAAACCCCTCTGGGATTCTATGATGCTATGTTGTAAAATGCAATTTGGTCATGGTGACAGGGGCCTTACCATAAGGGACACACAGTGAAGGTGTCTGTTGTGAATAAGTTGTATCTTTACAGTCCTTTCAAAAATATACACCTTATTTCACCGAGCAATTTCCCGTCTGCTGTTATTCAGGTATATGCTTTTCTTCGATCGTTTATCTCTTGGTCACTCCTGTCTGAACCACTGATTGCCTAAATGTGACACTGAAACTGGTGAGGTTTGCTTCCCTTTCTGCTCTGGCCAGCCAGATTACAGCTGTTTCTCTTCCACTGGCTACTGCATAGCCATAAATATGTACCCATTGTGTCCTTTTGTCTTCTGTGCTAAACTGTGCCAGTGCAAAGTGAAAAGAGATGGAAAGCATCACAACTTGGTAAGACCAGGTAGAGATCGGTATCACATTCTTTGTTCTTATTGATGATTTTTTTCTTGGAGATATATCAGAAAAGGATAAATTTTACCCCCCTTCTTGACTATCTTTTACTCATTAGTACATCTGTAAGCACAGGAAAAGTCCCTAACTTTCTCAACTTCCTCACTAGGCTTCACTTTGTGGGTTTGAGAGCAATTCTGTTTTTTCTCCATTTCAGTGTTTCCTGTGGATTCTTGATCAATTTTTGCCTGCACGAGAGTTTCCCGTTTTGCTGTCATTTTAAAAAGGTGCTAGGTAATTTGAATTAGTTGGACCTAATTCCATGGGTCTGATCCATGGATCTGCCCTGCTCACTGCTTGTATTTTTACCGGGCAGGACTTGCAACGGTGATTTTTAATAGCAGCTGTCTGGGAACGTTTGGGTACTAGGTTGAATCCCATACAGCTGATAATCTGTTTCTAAGAGATGCCTATTTCTGGTTAAACTCTGTAAAGAATTTAATCTAGTGATTTCCAGACTTCTGCGACCAAAACAGCTCTGATACTTGAGTGCATAATGGCAAGCTGGTAATATTAATGACTAAGTCTTTTTAAAGATGTAGATTATTTCTTTTCTAGTGACATTTACTGCTCTGGGGGCTATAGCTGGAACAGGCCAAAGCAAAGAAGCCCCACATTCACACAGAGAAAGTGTAGAGGTGTAGAAGCATGCAGAAATAAGGATTTCAGCCATAGCACCTACACAACAAATGAGGATGGCATTATGGAAAGCTCTGAGCTACCTTCAGAGGGCAAAAAGGATTATTCCCTAAAGTTAACTTTACCCTGGTGATGTTGATTTACTTAGGCTCCTCTTAGTCAGTGGAAAAAGGAAGGGTTCTGAAAAGGATCTTAGTTTAGCTATAGTTATAGTCTTCAACAGAGCTAGAGAGACTTTGACCACCAGCTACACTGGTTTTACTAATCAGGAATTAACTCTTCAGAATATCCCCCAGCGTGTATCACAAATCAGTATAAAGTAAAATTCATGTGATGCTGCAACAGAAGTTCTCAAAAGATCTTTTCATTCTTCCCTTATCTTAAAGAAACATTGCTGAGATTTAGAGCAAGATAAATACTAAAGTAAGTCATAGAATCATAGAATAGTTTAGGTTGGAAGGACCTGCAAAGGTCATCTTCATGTGTGATATTGTTTGCTGTTTTTACAATTACAGATAATTTCCCCAGAAGTCATAGTTCAGCCCATGAAGCTGCATATTCATGTTTTGAAATGTATATGCACAAGAGATTTGTATTTTTTTCTCCCTAGGAGGTTTCACCACAATTCAAAGATCATTTTTACTTATAAAATAAATCAGCATTCCAAGGAATACTTCTTCAAGGCACTATTGTTACAAAGACTGTTATTACGGATTTGGACTACGCTGAGGGCAAACATGCTTTTAAACATCTGTAGAGCCTCTAGTGAGCACTCTAGTCTTGTCCTTAGCACATCAGCCATAAGTCCTGGAGGACCAGAACAGAGGAACATATCCCAGAGTGCACCCATCTCAGTGCAGTAATAGGCATGGCTGAAGTCTTGAGCAAGGAGAATTAAATACACAGGTGAAGGGAAAAAACTCAACAAAAAAAAACCCCACTTCATGAACTTAATACCAACCCTATACACTTTTTAGTGTGTGTGTGTACATCTGATAAGGAATTCATGTTTAATAATGGAAAAACTGACAATCATTTGTCTTTACATTTCCTTGTGCCTAGGCATATTGCTTCCCAACTGATTGACATGGAGAATGCAAGCAGTGTGAAGGAATTCATTCTTCTGGGCCTCTCAGAGGATCCAGGGGTGCAGAAGATATGTTTCGTGCTGTTTCTCTTCTTCTATATGATCATTGTAGCAGGAAATCTGCTCGTTGTTATAACTGTAATCAACAGTCAAAGTCTGAGCTCCCCCATGTATTTCTTCCTCTGCTACCTGTCCTTTGTTGATATCTGTTACTCTTCTGTCACAGCTCCCAAAATGCTTGCTGACTTCCTCGTTAGAAATAAAACCATCTCCTTCATGGGCTGCATAGCCCAACTGTTTGGGGTACATTTCTTTGGCTGCACAGAGATCTTCATCCTCACGGTGATGGCCTATGATCGCTACCTTGCCATCTGCAGACCTCTTCATTACACCACCCTCATGACCAGGCGGATGTGCGGCTGGATGGTGACCGGCTCATGGGTAGGAGGCTTCATGCACTCCATTGTGCAGACTCTCCTAACTATCCAGCTCCCCTTCTGTGGCCCTAACATAATCGACCACTACTTCTGTGATGCCTACCCCCTACTACAACTGGCCTGTTCCGACACCTATGCTGTGGGCATCGTTATTGTGGCCAACAGTGGAATGATAAGTCTGAGCAGTTTCTTCATCCTGGTCATGTCCTACGTTGTCATCCTGGTTTCCGTGAAAAGGATAGGGTGGCACAAGGCCCTCTCCACTTGTGGGTCCCACATCACCATGGTGATTCTGTTCTTTGGGCCATGCACGTTCGTCTACATACGTCCATCCATCAATCTGTCGGAGGACAAGAACATAGCACTGTTTTACACTGTCATTGCCCCCATGCTGAACCCACTCATCTACACGCTAAGAAATGAGGAGGTGAAGAGTGCCATGACAAAACTGTGGAGTAGAAAAGTGGGAAGTGAAAATGGGAAGGTGTAGAACTGTGACAACATTCCCAAAGGAAATTTCTGTCATGGAAATTCCCCACAAACTGCCTTTCGAGGAAAATCTTGCTGTTAGCTCCTGTTAGGAATCATAGACTAGAATACCAGGTTGGAAAACACTAAAGGGTCATCCTTCGATCTGAAGGACATTGTGAACTCCATGACAAGCAGGCATTCCCTTTCTATTCTCTTGTCAGCTAGTGCAGGGGTAGGCATGGGGCTCTTGAGCACTAACTGAAACACCAGTGTTTAAATAAATACTGTCAAAACCACTGAAAATGGTGTCCAAGTAGATGCTTGAAACAGAGTCCCCTTTCTGCTTGCAGTAATGCCTTTTTTATGAGAACTACATTGTGGTATCTTGAAATCATGCATCAGCAATTAAAAACCTGATATTAGGTGCTAGTTGGGTCATCTGCTGATGCAGGTAACAGGAGAGGAAGCTTCCTCCCTTCCCCTGCCAGTGCAACAAATCCTTTCTGCAGTGTTCAAAGCCAGGTTGGATGGGGCTTTGAGCAACCTGATCTAGTCAAAGATGTCCCTGTCCATGGTGGTTGGACTAGTTGGTCTTCAAAGGGTCCTTCCTTCCCAAACTGCTCTATGATTCTATCTACTTCACCTGTCACTGCTTCCATCCTTCCAACCACCTCCTCTACCCTTCAGCTCTGACTCAGGTGTTTTATTTTAATGTTGATCTTAAGGTCCTTTCCAACCCTAACCATTCTGATTCTAATACAGAATCATAGATCCAATGAAAGAGACCTTGCTGACTGTAAGAAATGAAGGACTCACCAAAGGTGGTGTTCCGAGGCTCAATTTCAGGTGTCAATGGAAAAAGAAAGAATTGTTTAGGAACTATTCCAGTACTCAAGACAACTCTGAGCCCAACAGAGCACATCTATACACCCGCACAAGAGGTGTGTTTTCCATGGGAAAGAGCTGGTACCCCTACTATTGCAGGAGGTAAGAGAAGAAGCATCAGCATGAAAGACCAGACCAGGCAAAGCTGTCACAGGGTGTTTAACTATAGCAGCTCAGGGTCTCCAAGTGAGGAGCCACAAAGAGACAAGAGACTTTAGTCCCTACCTTGCCACCAGAAAACCACCAAACCAGCTGAGTGAGGAGGGGAAAGACCTGCTTGGTGCCATCCAAAAGTAACTGAAGCACTTTGATTCCTTCACTTGCATTCCCTATAAACACCTACACTGGTGTTACACCTTAACATGACTTAAGTAGGATTCAACATCACAAGGTGTTCTCAAGCCCAAGGTAGGGCTTATAACTTTATATATATATATATAGACAAAGCCCAAGGTAGGGCTTATAACTTTGTATATATATATATAGACAAAATTATGCTTTTTTATATATATATATATTATTGTATTAATGGTTTGGAGATGAATACCAGGGTTTTTTTAAAAACAAAACTATATATATACGTATATATTGAGACCAGATTATTTTCTAACATTTTAGAGGTGAAAACAAGTTGTTTTCTGGAGGTCTCCCTTCTGGGAGCGCTGGGCAAATATTTGACTGTAGCTTATGGAAGGTGTCACTGAAAACAACATTAAGCTCCTCTACACTTTGGTAAGAATTCTTATAAGAACTTAATACTTAGGCCAGCGAGTTGCTTCTGTGTTTTGCATTGTGTCAGGAAAAAAACCCTACAGTGAGGACTAACCACAGACCTTTCTACATATTTGAAGTAATTTCCTGTTGTACTTCTTGTTTCAAATTTGTACAGCAGCAGCCTAAGAAATAACAGTCTATAGCACAGTTATGATATTCTTTTGTGCTGGCAACATGCAATGGTAAGAAGTTAAGAAGAAATAAGAATGTGTATGAGCTATGTTAGCTTAGGACAGAAAGCAGAATTTATGTATATGTCCTGTGTAAGAGACATATTTACTTCAAGACTATTTGGTTGCAAAGGTAAGGTGAATATAAATCATAGAATCATAGAATGGGTTGGG
>NW_009941420.1:32322-72819 GCF_000696875.1 Nestor notabilis | reverse complement strand
AAGGGGACCTACAAGGATGCTGGAGAGGGATGCTTCATCAGGGACTGTAGTGGTAGTACAAGGGGTAATGGGTTCAAACTTAAACAGGGGAAGTTTAGATTACATATAAGGAAGAAGTTCTTTACTGTGAGAGTGGTGAGGCACTGGAACACATTGCCCAAGAAGTTGTGAATGCTTCCTCCCTGGCAGTGTTCAAGGCCACGTTGAACAGGGCCTTGAGCAACCTGGTCTAGTGTGAAGTGTCTCTGCTCATGGCAGGGGGGTTGGAACTAGATGATCTTAAGGTCCTTTCCAACCCTAACTATTCTATGATTCTGTAAAGATGTTTTCTTGAAAGCAAAATTGATATTGCTGATTTATAGTTTTCCTACAGGTATGAAAATACATTTCCACAGGTTCCATACTTTACCATCTTGTTGCCTAAAGGTATCACATTCTCTAAAAAGAGGAAGCTGTTCTTGTATTAGTGGCTAGGGGGCAAAGATAAAAATCTTATTGTTACAACACTCTAAGCAATTTTTTGCTTGAATTCTCCCAGCCCAGTTGCCTGCCATCCTCCAGAGTGGAAGGCTACAAAACTGTAACCACTGTCAGTCCCAAAGCACTTCCCAAGGACTTCCAGGACCACCAGGTCCAAGAGGCCCTGAAGGTCCAAGAGGGTTTCCTGGTTTACCAGGAAATGATGGCATTCCAGGGCTGATGGGCATCCCGGGTCGCCCTGGGGCCCGTGGGACAAGAGGTACTGTGTGCATGTGTCGTGGTGGTAGTGTTCTTTATGACTTTTTTTCTGCTTCCAGTTTTGCATGGGATTAGTGCAGAGTGAACTAAGAGGAGAGCTGGGTTGGTATCACAAAGTGTAACTGAGGACATGGTGCAGTGTGAATGTTTCACTGCTTACGAAGAACGCATGTCAGAAGAAGATAAAATACAAGAATGCAACAAGATAGCTAGTGTTCAGTTCTGCTATAGTCTAACTTTGTTTTGGTCATTTTAGAGAGTCTTAGTCTCATATAAATATTTTTAACTGCATTTAGATTATTTTGTATATATCAGATATTCTTAGATGTGGATTTCAATGTATTTCCATGTTTTCTGGTTTCTTCCAAACGTCTTTGTTTCTGCTATTTTAAAGAACAGTATTTATTCACTGGCTGTTCACTATCTGCTACCCTGTAGGATGATTTTTGGCATGGAACAAACTTTATGCTTGCTCTGATTTCCTGGGGTTTTCTTCATTTGTTCTTTTTATTTCATAAGGGTTTTTACTCCTTTCTTCATGCTCTTAAATATTTGATTTCTTTTTAGGCAAGATAAGATTTACGCTTTCAGGTAACTCATCCATCTGAGTATTCCAACTGATTTCTGTGATGTATTTGCAGACTTAAAGTATGCATATATAGTCTGCAACTAGAACAAGAGGCTTAGTGAAGTCTGTAATTTGGTAACTGGTCCCAGCATCACCTGTGTTTCCTACGGCATTGAAATAGTCTGGAAAGCTGTATGAAATACAGCTAAGTAGTAATGTGCCAAGAGTAGACAGGCAAATGGTTGATAAATATTTACTTTCTTTGTGACTTATCAACTGTGACCTAGCATATCAAACTCATTTTGGATGTAATGATGGTTTTTCTGTAGTGCTTTTATAATTTCATCTCCAGTAGAAGAATGTGCAGATTTCCTCTGGAGCTGACACTAACAGTTCTGGCTACTATGTTAGAGTTGGGAAAATAGATATTTGTTTCTATGAAGAAACTGAATTTTTTACTAGTGTAAGAGAGTACATATTTTGCTTCTCTCAGTATTTCTTTGGTGGAGATATAATTCTGCTGTATGTTGTAGAGGACTGTCTATATATTCCGCATTCTACAGGAACTGTGGTGAATACCTTACACTTCCTTCATAGAACTTCTTAAAAACTTTGCCAGGGGAAAGGCAATGAAAGCAAATTTAATTGCCCATCATCTATTCCCTCAACTCATAATGGCTGTGTGTTTAACAGGTGCTACATCAGCTCTTAATTCAGTAGAAATGAGGGTAATTTAGAACCCAGTTACACTGTGCAGGTTACAAAGAATGGCTTATTTTACATCCCGCTTTTTGCTTTTGAACTATTACGTTTTTTATTTAAGAAGTATTATCAAATGCTGACTTCCTAATTCATTGGGTGAAAATATTCTTTGTGTGCAAAGATATATGTGTGTTTGCTAATTTACAGGACTGCCAGGGAAAAATGGTGCAAAAGGCAGTCAAGGAATTGGGGTTCCTGGGATCCAAGGGCCCCCAGGACCTCCAGGTGAGGGATGGTTCAGATGCAGATTCAGTGCATGCTAATAATTTAAAAAAAAATGGTTTAGAAAAAGAGTTGATATAATTTTTGAAAAAATGTAAAAAGTTATTACACATTGTAATTACCATGTGTGTTGTATGGCTAATGTCTGTCTCTTGCATGCATTTTAAATTGTCATAAAACACATTATTTAATATAAGATAGGTCTAGTAGAGATTGGTGTCCAAGACTGCTGTTTCTTCTTAGATGGGTCTTGGAGTCAGCCATTATCCGAAAACAGAGCCCTGATAAAATCATGTGACTTGTAAACATTACTTAGTGAAGGAAAATGTTCTTTCTAACAACAGTGTATTCATGCAAAATGCAAAGTTGAGTGTTTGGAAGAGCTATTAGGACCTGATCCAAAGCCAGAGAAATTAATAGAAATAGGAGGACTCTGCTTAATGCCATGGTGATTCCAGATTATATGATAAAGTATAGCAGTGTGCTAAAGTATATGTTTTTATTTCCTTTTAAAAGCTATTTTTATTTAAAGTGTTTTCCATGTGCTTTAAGAAAAAAAGACCTTAATAAGGTATCATGTTGTTTATATATATATATAAACATAAATATATATAAAATATATAAACAGTTTCTGACAAGAACTGTCTTTTTTAGAAATGAAGTTTTCTTTATCTGCATACTTCACAAAGTGACGGGGGGGTTGGGGTCCATGTTTGCTCTTGTTTTCATTTTAATACGAATACTGTATAATGTGTTTGTTTATTGTACATATGTCATTAAGGTCCTGAAGGTCCACCAGGCATGAGTAAGGAAGGACGTCCTGGAGAGCGTGGGCAGCCCGGTAAAGATGGAGATCGTGGCAGTCCGGGGATTCCAGGACCAGTTGGACCCCCTGGAATGTGTGACCCATCACTGTGTTTTAGTGTAATTGTGGGGAGAGATCCATTCAGAAAGGGACCAAATTATTAAATTTGTGATACAATAATTCAGAGGAATAGGAGTGGTGCTTGTCTTTTATGGTCTTTCAAGTCTCAGGAAGGTGACCAGCAATAATCCCATACGGCGGAACAAAAGTACTTCTGACACTGTAAGCAGTAAAAATTAAGGATCCCAAAGGTTATGCATTCCTTTAGAAAAGAAACGGCAATCATTTTTTACAACTTGCATCAATTGTATCTGAAGTGGTTTTAAAGAGATCACCAGTTTTAATAGGAATAAAAATAACTGTAATATTTGATACTTAGTATTTAAGTGTCCTGTCATACTCCTATTACCGCTGAAGTCATTTGCAAAATTGCTGGCGTTGCCACTGGGAGCAGGATTAGGCCTTAAATGGTATTGGTCAGGTATAAATTACTGTGAAATGCTTCACATGCAGCCGACATAAACAGTATTTGAAAGAATGTGGCTGGCTTTGACTTCATGTGTGTGTGAATCTTATTGGCTTGTGTGCATTTCATGTGTCATAGCTCCGAGTGTTCTGTGAGCAAAAGCATATTTCAGAGTTTTACAAATTAAGATAACCATCTGGACTTATTATGGAAGTAATATCACCTATTTGCCATGCAACTCTCGTTTAAAGCTACTGCTTCGGTAGGGCCAAGTTTTTATTGAACATGGTATTGTCAGCTGCAAAAGGTCAAAATCAATTTATATGAAAATAGCATTAAAAAATAATAAGCCCCCCCCAAACCTGGTATAGGTGGCTCGATAGACATAAAAATTTAAAAACGTTTGCACAGCCCCAATGTAATAGTTTTGTGTAGTTAAGTTATACACCCTTTGCTGTTTCTCCCCAAGGGCTGCAGTTGCCAAACTGAAGAAGCAGGTTTACAAGGAGAAAGGTCTTACTGCTGGCTGAGTAGCTGCAATATTTGTTATGCTGAATCCTTTTGCATTTTAAACAACCTATGTGTAATTTTCATTGTATGCTTTGCTAATGAGGGGTATTGCTTGCTTTTACATGAAGAACAAAGGCATAGTTCCCATGAGAATTTAAAATCTGTTTCTTAAGTTAAGGCAGAGTTTTGTATTGAACTTAACCGATGCTTTATAAATGGCTTTTTCTAATGTGTTGTTTTCCTGTTGTCCTACTATCAGAGATTGGTAATATGCTTGACATTCAAGGTAAAATAAAATTTTGTAAAGAACTGGTGATAGTTTGATGAGTGATTACAAGAGTTGTCTTTGTCCTATGTCACAGAAAAGAGTGATGCCTTGCATCCCTCCACTGTGCATCTTCCCACCTTGCAGCTGTGATTTTTTTTTTCCCCCAATGTCCTTCCATTTCCTCTGCAGAAAGCACCTTTGGAGCAGCACCTTTCTGCTTTGCTCATGTGAACAAACATCAGTTAAATTTGTGGAAGAAAATCTAGACATCTCTTATTTAGCTGTGTTCAGCCTCTCACTGTTTATTTTTTGGGAGCCGGAAGTGAAACGTTGCTAGGTCAGGAAGGAATCAGGATTCCAATGTGTTCGTAGAACTTTTCAAAGCTGTTCATACTGCATGCTAATTTAAATCCACATTTAAGACACCTTTTCCAGTAAGATGTATGGTGTGACTGGCAAGCCTGGGAGGCAAGATTTTGGTTTTGTTTTTTGTTCTTTGGGGTTTGGGATTTTTTTGTTAGTTTGTTTTGGGTTTTGGTTTTGTTTTTTTTCTCCTGAAAAGAAGGAGCAAATCAGGACTGCAGTAAATAAAAACAGAAAACCAAGACTCCTTGCATGTAAAACGTAACAGGTTGTTTTAACTGTTCTAATTCCAAACTAATTCCTGTGTTCTGATCTTGCTTTCTTTTGATCCAATCTTCATTAGCATGGGCATGCTTTTTGTGTCAAGGTCACTACAGAAAACAGTATTGTTGATCTAAAAACCTATTCTTGAACCAATCCGCTTTCTGCCTATGCCAGTATTTTCCTTTGAATATCTTTCATCTACCTTATTTTCTTATTAATTTTATTGTTCCCTTAATTGGAAACTTATATCTTCGTGGAATCACGGAATCATAGAATACCAGTTTGGAAGGGACCTCAATCATCATCTGTTCCAAACTATTTTGGCAAAACCATGGTCTAGCCAAAATGGCCCAGCACCCTGTCCAGCTGAATCTTACAAGTGTAGGGGAATCCACCACTTCCCTGGGGAGATTATTCCATAGGCTGATTGTCTCATTGAGAAAAATTTTCCACTTCTATCCAACTGGAATCTCCGTAGGAGTAACATGCCCATTACCACTCATCTTTTCCATGTGATTCCTTGTAAAATGGAGTCTTCGTCTTTGTCACCACCCTTAAATACTGGAATGCAATGTTCCAGATCACTTATGAAGATAATGATCAGTGTTGGGCCCACTATTCATCCCTGGGGGACCCCACTAGTGACAGGTTGCCAGTTTGAAAAGGAGTTGGAACCTGCGATTTAGCCTAGGAACCTGTGATTTAGATTATTGCTCCTTATAAGATTTTATCAATTCAGAATTTAGCTGACTTCTCAATCATTTAATTTTCTGACTTCATTTGGTACAGTGGGATTATATATAAATGTACATGTGTTTGAGACCATATCTTAATTAGATCCTTTAATTGAGCATAAGGTTAAGCAAATGGTATAAACTTGAGTATTATCTGAGTAATGATGCACAGGAGAAAGACTCTTATTTACTATTCATGAAAACTACATGAAGTTCTTGTGGATGTTGATCTGCAATCAGAAGCTGTGAATAAAAAAAACCCAACACTGTGAAACATGTTACCATCCTACTACCAGATATTGTCTGGAAACAGTTATGGCAATCTCTGTTAACTGACATTTACTTACTCATCTGATGATAAGACTTTAAAATTTGGACTTTGGGCTAATTTTTAAGCAGAGGGCAAGATGCAAAAAGAATTTCTGGACTTATTTTTAGTAGCATCTTATCGTGCAACCTTGAGTTAAAAAATATACTGCCTGGTTGGTCTAGTGCCTCTTGGTGTCATTAGAGGAACTACACTAAATTTTAGTATGGCTTCAACTCATAATATCTCTGTGTGTGTGTGCTAAATGTATTTAAAATTTAAAATTTAGCTATGCTCATTGATTGCTATAGCCTCTTAGATACTGAGGCATGTGCTTGGACATAAAGATACAGCATTGCAACCTACTACTGTAGGAACTGAATTTCTTAATGAAAGATTACTGGTGTATGAAGCTCAGCCATTTGCACCTCTGAGAATCATGATCTTCTTAGGGAAGTTTGAAGTAAATACATATGGAGTGATGTGTCTCTGTATACATATATATAATTTAGTAATGACCAGATCTCACAGATGGCTTCCACATGTGAAGGTTTGGTGAATATATATACATGTATATATGGGGGGTGTGTGTATATATATATATATATACACACATGTATATGTATTGTTTTCAGTTCTTCATTAGTTTAAGTGAAAGATATAATAGTCTTCTAATTAAAAAAGAAAAAATTAGATAATAAAACCTAGTTGTCTTGTAAGAACTGAACTACCACAGTCCTGCTACTGCTTCAGAGCCAAGGCGTCAGTGTCAGCTTCAGGTGTACACAGTGTATTTCAAGGCTGGTTGGCCTCTTTGAGGAGGAGCTTAGAATTGTTGGCTGTGCATCGTTCAGAACTAGAGAATCTCATTTCTCAGAAAACTCAGAGTGCGTTAAAATGAAATTCCTTATGGGTGCATCTGACTGTCCATTTTACAATGGGGAAATCATTACTATGTGATTCCTGAGTTTTTCTTAACAAGCATCTTCCACCTCCCAGTATTTACATGTTTTGCATAATGTGCTTTTTGGTAACAAAGGTTTCAGTGATGTTCCAGTATATTGTATTATTCTGTATTATTCTTTCCTTTCTTGGTGAAAGATGCAAGTATTAAATGATGTTTTCCCAGAAACTGTGTCTGGCCACTCAGCTAGCTCTCGAGAAGGTGTACTGGCAGATTGGATGCTCCTTGGTTATCTGGCATGACTTAAAGAACTATTGAAGTGCTCTGTATTGGTTTTCTGACACTTTTTGACAAATTTCCTCTTATCACTGGTGGAAGTACATAGTATTCTTCCACTTAAGGAAAAGGTAGGTGAGAATTCATCAGAAAATTTAGCCATGTGGCTGTTATGGCTTATATCCATATTGCCTGCAAAAAGTATCTTTCCAGTGTTGTCACCTCATAAACTCCAGAGAGTATTCCATTTGTTGTTTTCAATTTTTGCCTTTTTTTAAAAAAATTGTTTAATTAAAAAAAATTCATGGTGTCTCTATGACACATTGAGATCACATAGTAACTATCATACAAAAAAGGCAATGATGCCTACAAACTGTCTCAAATAACTCTCTTGAGCTGTTGAAAAATATAACGCTAGCTGAGAGATGAACGGGAAAATAAAAAGCTCTCTTCTAACTGGGGCATGATTCTTCAAGGTGTGGGAGTGTATGCTGCCTTTAATGTAGACAAGAGAGAGCCTGAAGAAAAACTGGCTTCAGCAGTACAGTAGCCTGGGTAGTAAATGAAGGAGAAGGAAAAGGTCATTCACTTTATTCCTACATTCTAATATAATACATTTTGTGTGAACTGTGTTTCTCCCTGTCCTCAAAGAAAATTATGAGAAAGTACACTGTGGGTACCCCCCTTCATATGAAGTGCCAGACCTCCCAGAAGTGAAAGCTCAAGGCAAATGTGTCGGTGCCAAGCACTAGGGATCTCTGGCAGCCGGGACCAAAGTTCTGGATGAGAATTTGAGAGATCATAACAACTGTCCCACCCTGATACTATCTAACTCCTGCTCTGCAAATTGACAGGCAAATGCAAGCACTTAGCAGTCTTTGTGTTATGGAAGTTTAAAGAGATATTTTTTATATACACAGTAAGTCCTTTTACAATACCTTTTAGAGAAAAACCTCAAACCTAGAACTGAGTAAAAAGAGTCTGGCTTTGTATGTTGTGGTCACATAAATCTTGTACTGAATATCCAAAGCCATCTGTGCTGGGGACGGGGCTGAACTGGCATTCGTAAAATCCTCCATGCTTGCTTTTTTGCCCCTGCACCACAGCATCTCTTACACCCAGGAATCCAGCAGTCAGCAGCTTTCTCAAGGGCAGTTCATTCTTACCCAAGCTAAGGGAAACACACAGAGTTCAATATTCATTTCCAGTATTCACTGCAACAGATTGCTACAAAACTGTGAATCAAACCCTTTGTCCGCATGAGTGTTTGTTGGAATTGCCTGCTATATACTACCTGAGCTAATACACTGGCAGTTACTGGTGGTACCCACAAAGTACTGAAAGTAAATAGATATTAAAAGTTACTATCAGGTAACACGTAGATATTAAGTAGGAAAATCATTTTTTTGGTGGATAAACTCAAGCAGGGTGTGCCATGGGAAGGTAAATTTTATAAAGCTTACCATAGAAGTAGATCAACGTCATATTTCCTCACGATTACATCATTGCTTTAAGGGTGCCTTTGCATTATGTGAATACTGTCAAAAGCTTGAGAAACCATGGAATAATACTTTGATGCTAACTCACTAGTCAATCATTATGATAAGTTTTACTGGTTGAGAAGTTGATAGCATAGTCCTGACTACTGTAACATCATTTATTAAAAACTGGATGAAGAGTGAGTACACCAATATTTAATGTATATATACTCAATAAGGGGGTGTGATAATGGCTGTGAACGTTCTGGTGACTCCTAGTGGGGAGACACTAGCTCTGCCTGTCATGAGCCAGAGCCCTTACTGAGCCTGCATGTGATAAGAATCATGAGAAAATAATTCCCAGCAGGCTTGGGGATGTTGCTGCTGAATATAGTGCAGCTGAACTAAGCTCCCAGCTATAATGGAAAAAGGGTGAAAGCAGTAAAGTGGAAAATAGGTATTAGAACTAAGTGTTTTGGGATGTTAAAAGTTTCTGACAAAAAAGAATGGCTCTGTGACAAGACTACATGTGGAGAATTTTGATGCATATTTGACTTACGACAAGTTTGCCTTCAATAAGTGTTCCATTTGTGGAAGAGTTAGTTTTCAACAGAGTTGTTAGCAAACGAGTAGGCTTTACAGATCAATTGAAAAAATGGATAACAGCTAGTGAATGGTGGCTATCTTTCTGCCTGTGGACTTTGTATGAGTATTTTATATACATATATTATATATGTAGCTGGAACAGTGTAGGCTCTGTATCTCTTGGAGTGCTGTGCAGCCATCTAGCCAGGAACAAAATACCTGCTGTAGAAATGTGTGTTCTGCTGCCCAGAGTCAACTAGATAAAAAAATAACCAAACCTTCTTGTCTCCTCTCCTAGTTACATGTGGCACAGGAAGATGATTAGAGAAGAAGCACTGATATTATAAAACAGAAAATAACTGCTACCCAGATAATTTTTTTCAGAGATTAACTCTTAGCTTTTAAGCAGAGTAGAAGGCAGGAGGGACAATGTTAAAATGAGAGAGGCAAATTCCACCTAAAAGATAAATTTTATGCAGTTAATACTGTTACAGTATGAAGTCTAAGAAAATGGATATACAGTTTGCATTTTGGGTTAGGCTTTTTTTTTTTTCTTTTTGCAATTTAAAGGCTAGGTTATATCTGTATGGTGATCTCCTGCAAAGTGCCGTCCATGGAAGTTTCGTGATTTTATTGGCTTCCTCTCTCCTTCCTTCTGCTCTACTCCCCTAGGTCACCCATGACCTATCTACTTCGGCACACACATGTAAATTGTCTATTCACAGGGTCCCTACAGTATAGTCTTTAATTTCTTTCATGTGATTGATGCTTTATCTGTTCTAAGTTTTTTCCCCTCTTCATGCAAATTATTTAATTTTTTTTTAAATTTCACTTTTCATTTTCCTTTTTAAAATTACATTTCATCTTTCTTTAAACTGTGTCACACTGTAATGACTGTGTGTGTCTTTATCCATGTTTTCCTTCTACTTCAGTCTCTCCCGCTGTTCTTGCAATGCTCCTCTAAATAGGAGATGCAGAAGTGAAGTATTTCCTCGGGTCTTGAGGTATAGAGTTACAGGAAGATGCACAGGATGTGGCCTGGCTGTTGAGAGCTTTGTACATATACCATTACCACTATGTGATCATCCTCCCTGTGACTTACCTGGTTGCTGAGTTGTGTGAGAGGGAGAGGAACGCTTGGAAGAGGTGGCAGATAACTGAACAGATCTGCTAGGAGAAGGACTCAACATATCCAGTGTT
Organism: Nestor notabilis; assembly: GCF_000696875.1. NCBI lineage: Eukaryota > Metazoa > Chordata > Aves > Psittaciformes > Psittacidae > Nestor > Nestor notabilis. Next base: position 62,309 of record NW_009941420.1, on the reverse strand, counting down.
GTAGAGGTTCTGTAGCTGTGTGGTGGGAAGGAGCTCTGAGATATTGACAGGGGAAACCTTCACCTTTCTGGGAACACTGTCCTTTTCTACTTTGCAGCTGTTACCAGAGCTGGGAGAATCTGGTAGTAAACCCAGTTACTCTCAGGATTAAACTTCTTGCCTGTTTGAACTCTGTTTCCTACACTGTGGATACAGCAAATACAGCTCAAAACCTTTATTGTGTATCCCTTCCTACTTAAAAATTGAAGCTGAATGTTTCTTTTATTAAACAAGTTAAAGTTGGATAGAGATGTAACTAGGTGCAAATTAATGAATTGCAATATATTTGTGCAATATAAGTTATATTGTGCAATATAATAGGATTGTGATATAAATGTGCAATGTAAGTGGTGAGGCACTGGAACAGGTTGCCCAGTGTAGAATTTCTTCTACTGTGTGTTAACTGAACTGTACTGAAGTGAATTCCTGAGCAGAGGTAGGCAGATATTTTCAAATTAAAGGTTTTTCTTTGTTCAAGTAAGATCTCTTGTCAAAAAGGAAACTGAGTGCGGTCTTTGCCAGTTGAATGAAGAATGATATTATTCCTCTGTGGGTGTGAGAGAGTGCCAGTAGCTCCCAGCTATGTGAGAACTGAGTTCTCATATGAGTTGTTGAAATCACTAATGATACTCCATTGGTGCAAGGTCCTGTCTGCCTCTCCATGCCAGTTCCTGGACTACTGGTGAGAATGCAGTAGGCAATGGCTGGTGTGTTCAATTTGTAAACTCTTAACTTCAACCTGAAAATGAAACAATTTGGTTTTGAAATATTACATCTCTATGAAATTAAAAACATTTCCCACACAATTCTATACTTAGGTTCTACAGCTTTAAAAAAAAAATCTTTAGGAATGTAGTCCTAAAATGCTGTCATTTCTGGTAATGCAGATGCCTTTCATATAATGTGGATTATCTGAGACATAATGGAGTAGTTAGTTTTCTCATCCTCAAATTAAAAAGACACTATATCAAGATACTCAGAAAGAGAGGTTATTACCATGGCAATAATAGATAACCTGAGCCCAGGTTAGAGAACAATAAGGTCAAACTCGGTAATTAATTCTAATACTGAAATGCCTGTGAAGGAGAAACTTTCATTAGGTCTGGAGAGTGCTCTGTTATATATGAATGAAGATGATATGAACCTTTATTCCTTGCAACATTATGCAATGTATACATTAATGGTATTATGGACCACTGACTTCAAGGAAGTCCAGCAGAAAAATCTTAACTTCAGATCTAAATTCTCCAGAATTGAGAAGAACTTTTTCTCAGCGTTACAGCCATTTCTCATATTTACTCAATCTCTTGTGCCCATATGTCAAGTAGAGAACTACTATGTTTGGAAGAAGTGAAATTTCAGTTCCCAGTAAAAATATTTGGATTCTGCAGAGCTTTATATATACATAACAAAATGTTCCTCCATCTAAATGCATAAAACAAATTGTCATGTGTTAAAGTGCCCTGAGAGCCCTGGGCACTGGGTGTTGGCAAATGAAAATTAATTTTTATAGCAAGTATACTAATGGGAATTCTTTTACGGTTATGGGAGGTGTTCCAATGTATTCCTGATGCTCAGCAACTTGTTTGCCATGCTGGATCATCAAAAGACACACACTTGTGCACTTTGGCACGTTGATTTCAGACCTCATCTGCTCATTTTCCTTGTACATACACTTTTTCCACTTTCTCTCTGCTCCTTTCTTCAGGGTCTTTCTGGAATCACTTGCCGTAAGACTGTGGGAGAAATTCCAAGTTAAACGAAGGATTTCTCTACTTCCATATCTGCATTACAAGTGGGGTCAGTGTACCACTTCTCTGTCAGTCTTAGCTTCTGTTCTGCAGTTCTTGTGTATGTGGAGTACACCAGCCTGGTCTCCAGGAGATGTTTCACATCTGTTTAGATTCAGAAGGCCATCCAGTCCATGACCCACCTGGGCTCAATTCGCTTGCCCACATGCAATGTCTATATGTATGTGGTATATGGTTGGCTTGCAGATAACTGAGTCTTGGCCAGTGTGCAGCTTGTGTGAGAGGCTGGAATGAGGTCTTCTCACATATCTGATAGCTCAGTAAAAGCCCACAGAAGTTACTTCCTTTCCTCATTTTCATTATTGCTCATCCTTCAGATCACGGAGTTGATGGAGCACATCTGTACATGCAAGTGGACAAGTAAACTCCTTGGAGCTAATAGTCCTGGAGGTATGCATGGGCTTCAGATTAGACATGTGAAAGTGCTTTCCTTATTTGTGGCCATCTAAAGAGCAGAATAAATATTGCCAGGAGCTGTACGTAGGAAGCAATGTTTATAACAGCTTTGTCAAACTTGCAAACTTCTCTGCTGTGATAAAATTACCATGTGGTTTTCACTAACAAATTATATTCTACTCTTGTAGAGGCCTTTATGTGAAAATATTTAGTTACAGATACAGCTGAGACATCACATTTTGCGTTAAAAGATATTTTTCTTTTAAAATACCAATTTAGATGATGCAGCTGAGTCCCAGGCCCTTTTTTACAGAAAACAAGCAAATCAACTAGCAAACCACCAACCAACAAAGCTAAACCCTGCACTTCCAGTGAATATAGAGATTATTCAAATCAGTGACAAAAAAACCCCACCAACAACTTCTGGAATAGAAAGAAACATTGCCAAATGCTTCCAGCTTTTACAGATATAATAACTGTGATCTAGAACATGAGGAGCCGATCTCATATACTCGTATAACTGTTAATGAAAACTTTTACTGTTCTTTTTTGTTTGTTTGTTGTTTGTTTTTGTTTGATGTTGGTTTTTTCCCCCCAAGTTTTCCTCTGAAACAACAACTAGGACAAAATTAGAAAGGTTAGAAACAGTGAGTTGCAAATACATTGTCTGCCTAGAAGCACTGTTTTTGTGAAGAATTTTGTTCATAGAACACTGACATCTGCCTTTAACAAGTTAGTTGAAATGAAAGGAGTGACTTTGCTTTAATGCAACATTTCTAAAACAAAGGAAACCATCCCAATGCAGCTATTAGTACTATACTACTATCTTTCTTACTTTCTTACTCTGCCTTATGCTTAATGTTGCAGGCCAGTAGTCACAGGAAAAGATTGGGATAGATAAAAAAAAGTGTTATTAGTGATTTAGATGTCTGAAGGAGCTGCAAAATTGTTTGATCACATTCCTAGATAAAGCTAGGAACAACTTTCTAATGAGCAATGTTCCATGTAATAGAGAGGCAAGTTCTTTCCCCTTCTTCCAGCAGTGGTCATGACTTATCTGATTGTGGGAGAAATTCCTTTGTGATTTAAAACATCATATTCTGTTTAAAAGTATGTTCAGACAAAGTATAATTCAAGAGACTTTGGTACCATGAGAAGCACTTGTACATGTTGCTTGAAAACGCTATTTGATGAGGTGGACCTCATCTGTGTCTTCTTTTTGTTGTGATCAAGGTAGTGAATGAACTTCAGCTCTGTTATTCAGTGAATTATGTACTTTGCCATGAAATGGGTTTCTCAAACTGTTTAAGATGATTGAAGTTCAGTCTTGCACGGAAGTTAAAAACAGTATCTTGTGTTTGTACTTTATCTAAGTGTTCATTTCACTCAGAAAACAGATGCAGCTCATTAATGCACAAACATTTCTGAGCAGTTCAGAAATGTTCATTCAACTCAGAAAAGCATATCCAGTTCTACTATGCATGGTCAAGTTCCCTCTGCAGTATCTTCCTCATTTGAAAGCTCATATAACATAAGATGGCATCCAAATCAATGCACATGATGTTATGTTGGCTGAAAGACAGTAGCAGCTTAGCATTCCAAGTTGTTTAGGACTGAATGTGTACTTTCATTGTAAAAAATAACGCAGAATTTGCAGAGGAAAAGCATATACTAAAAGCTGTCCTGGAACAGCAGAACTTCAGGTGTTCCCAGAGTTAGAGCTGAAGGAATACTGCAGGCATAGTTCCCCTGTTCCTCAATAGAACAAGTGTCTGTCCAGTAAGGAAAGGGTAAATTCCAGGTCTGAAGGGATACTTGCCTTTCTGGATGAAAGATGGTTTTCTAACATTTTTCTTCAAATTATGGGAAGATACAAATCAATAACCAAGTATTTGCTACTTCTTTGGAATATGAATGAATCTTCTCATACGATAAGTAATTTTATGAGCCTGAGTCCCTAATTAGATGGTATAACTAAAAGAAAGCATGGGTTAGGTTTAATTTGGAAGAAAGATTTCTTCCACACTGACTGAAGACAAGTCTTGAAGTTCCCCTCATCATGACTCTGAGCAGTCGGGAAAGCAGCTCATGCAAAAAGTGAAAATTCTCTGAGCTCACTGCCCATGCCACTCTGAGACTGTGTATAATCACTCAGGGAGATGACATGAATGGGGTTTAAGGGGTGGGATTCAGCCAGATGCAGGATAGCCAGTGGCCTCTAGAGGCTGGCTTCAGAGTCAGTACCTGGATTTCCTGAACTAGTAAATAGCTGTTGAGAGTGAGCTGAGAGGGGAAGTTTTAGGAAGGGATCAGCCTTGAATTCTGCCCTGGAGGCACCTCTCTGTATGGAGGATGGGAGCAAAGCTTCCATCCAGTTAGCCACATCTAACTGGAGATTAGATAGATAGATAGATAGATAGATAGATAACTGGAGGGAGTGAGTAGGTGTACAGCCCAGACTATGGGGTACCTACCCAGAAGTTGTATACGGGAAAGAAGATATCCTACTCCTGCTCCCAGAGAAGTTTACATATGTTTGAATGTCCATTGCCTACAGAAGCAGGTTTTGAAAAGAGAGGTGACTGTAGTACTTGGGGTTAAATGTCTTAGAAGTCAGAGTGCTGTGCTCCTTCCCTGATGCAGCTGTTAACAGAGTGGCACGAGTTAAATAGGAATGACAGCACTCCTGGGTAGTCTTTAAACTGGTATCTTCAAGCCAAGAGGTTCAAAACTCCTTCCTGGTTTCTAGATGTTTCCCCTAGTGCATGGGCCACGATGGATGCTGCTGTAGACTTTTGCAGATGGGTTGCCACACTTTGAAGGAGATTATGAGTAGCAGACATGGTTGTAGTGGGGATCCTGGGCTAAGGATTGGGGTAGGATTTCTGCAGAGGACAACCTAGCCCAGGAATCTTACCTGGCTGAGAAATAAGCAATGTGCTGATTATCTACTTTGCTGGTGTCAGAGGGCTCCTGGCATATCCTCTGCTGCTACTGCCCTGCACCCTGGAGCCTGATGAGTCCTTAGGTCGAGACTGCTGCCTTTATACCCCCTCCCACATAACCAGAATTGGAACTGACAGCACATGCAGTCAAGGCAGGGAGGGAGGGGAGTTTCTGTCCCCCTCCCAGGGCAGAGTGGGGAGCTCTGAGATCATGGTACTCTCCCCAGGAGCACCTGAGATGTTTGGAGGTAGCTAGGCCAGGTACAGACCTCACTGTGGGGCCAGCAAAGCTGTTTTGTGCCAAAACTACCTTCTTGTCCCCACACATGGATGGTGAAGATAGGGCTTGAATTTGGGCACCAGATCAACCTCACATCTGCTTTTCAGAGGCAGTGTCACTGCTGTCTAAATGCTTGGGTGACTTCAAAGGAGAGGGTGCGGCAGCGCGGCGGCTGGGCTGCTCTCTGCATGGGCTGGCTAAGGGGCATTTCAGGATTGCAGGTTTTGTCTGAAACATTCAATTAGTTGTTTTGTGGGTTCGGCCAGTTCCAGTCCTGGTCCTGGGCCCAAACGAGCTAAATTGTTCTATACATACAAGACAAAAATATTTACCCTGCGGTTTATAATTGTCCTTCTATAAAATTCCTCTGACAATTCCATCCTGAAGGACTATTAAATTGTTTCCCTTGGTTCACAACCTGGTATGTTTTTTCATTCCTGAAAAATCAACCACAGCTTTTGGAGGAAAAAGATACAAAAGAAAAGAGGGTCAGGGGGAAGCCAACAAAGCAGATAAACCCATTACAATCAAACAAAATGCATGTGTGTATACAAATGGGAGATATTAAAAAAGGCAGTCAGAAGGCCCAAAGCCTTATTCTCTGCTTCAGCCAAAACTTTTTGTTAAATAACACAAACCAAAAAATTAGCTCAGAAATTGCAGAGATAAATAATTATTACTTATAATTTAATTGTGAAACAGAATCTACATGAAATGAAAACCAGTTGGGTTTAGTAGTTGGAGGGTGTTGCTATTTCCCTCCCCTCCCCCCCCCCCCTTTTTTTTTTCCTTCTTTTTTTGGCAAAACAAGAGCTGTATGACAGTGAAAGGATTATTTCTGTGATGGAAACTGCAAAGAGTGCTTTTACTTGTGTCTGATTTCTCACTCAGCTGTTTCATTTGCTCATCCAGCCCCCAAATCTTCTCCAAACTGGATATGATTTCCTCACTGAACTTCTAAAATCAGTGAGCTAAACCACTCAACTTTTCCATACTCTTTGTGATTTTGTAGGGCACTACTGCATCCTTCCTCAAATATCTCTTTTTCAGGTCCTACACTGCTTAATGGTATTTTGTAGAGGAGTTTTTTTTACATATAATCCTCACTGCTTCCTTCCCTGAGCTTTCCCTAGTTGTATGATATCCTAAAAGGCATGATGTCATGGCATGATACATGTTTTATGTTTTCTATATTATGTATACTGTTTTCTGGTGTGTTTTCTTCTTTAATTTTAGTAATTCCAAATCGTATTTGACTTTCAACTGCGAGTGAATGTTTTCACAAATATATTCCAAGTAACGGAGGTCTTTGAGAAGAAAGAAGAAATTCAGACACACTTTTCTGTATCTGGGCTTAGTATTTTTTTTTCCCCTCTACATACATAATTTCTCACTCATGGGGTAATGGCTTTCATCTTCAGGCAGCTTAACTGACTGGTAACTCTTTCTAGTGAAAACGTTTTATTGCTCTAGTCAGCCAGTTTTAGGCTTGATGATCCTGAGTACATCTGTGTCATCTGTGAACTTGGTAACATTTCTAAACTCATTATTTATTCCTTTTTCCATGTGATGCCTGAGAGCAGATTCTCCTCATCTCAGTGTATTTATCTATTTCTGTCTAGATTTCTCTCTTCTGACCAATTGCTGATCTATTAGAAGAGTTTTTCTTAGTGCATGACAGTTTCTTTTCTTCAGTGTGGCAAGGGGTTTTGCTGAGAAGCTTTGAAAAATCAGGCATACTACATTCTAATGATCATCCTTATCTGCATTCTTAATGATTTTTGGTTGTCTTGCTCTGATTTTACATTTGCAATTTTAATATTTTTCCCTCTGATTAGATATTGATTTAATTATTTAAATTGTTTTCTTACTTTGAATATTTGTATTTTTTGCTTTTCTGATAATTATCTATACTTATTTTTCTCATTGCTAAGATGCTAACTTGCCATTTAAAATGCCTCTGTCATACCTGCAAACTTTTTTTAGCCTTTTGTTGATTTTTTTTAGTAAGTACTCCTATTTAATTGTTCTCCTCAATAAAGTTGAAGTAGAAGGAGATCTGTGGGAAGAGGAGAGTGATTTTTCCATTCTATTCCATTATGAATAAACACTGTGTTTGTTACTTTTTTCTGGAGCTGCATTTTGATTTTAGTCCTATTAATTACTCAGGAAACTCCATAATTGCTTCTTATGGATTTTCTGCCTATATTTTGGCAGTCACATAGTCATACCTTGTTTTGCTTGAAATTTTGTATTTTTTCTTTTTCCTCCCAAGAACATGCTTTAAATTATATAAACTTGGTGAAAGCATGAAAATAATAAACAAGATGGAGTACTTTGAGACTTCTGTGTTACACGTGGCAAATGTGCTATAAAGTATTAATGTTATCATCCATGTCAAATGCCTTGTATCTCAGTGAACATCTTTAAACAATAAACCCTTCATATTTCTTCCGTATTTCAATGTGCAGCATAAAATACCTTAAATGATATATTTAAGACATGTCAGTTTTATCTTTAAATATAAGAAGTATTCTCTGTGCTTTGAAGATGATACTCTGATTCAGAGGAAAAAGGAAAATATAGTAAGAGACAAGAAATATGGAGTATTCTTCAGTGACTGGAAAACTGAAGAAATCCCACTGAAAGCAGGAAATGGCATATTTCTATGCTCTAAAAAGAGACAGAAGTGTGAGGCATAAGTGTGCAGATGTAAAATCAGAAAGGTGAAGATTCAAAGACATAATTATCAAGAGACAAGAAAATTTAGGCTAATAGAAAGTTTGGTCAAAATTAAGTGTTTTATTACACTTATTATAAATGTTAATAAGAATATGGGACACAAAAGGAGAAAAGTCAGTGAATATTCAGATAAATTAATATAGCATGATATGACACTATAGAGTGTACTTAGGTAACAAGATGAAGCAATTTATGAATCACTGTACTCTTCTTGGGGAACTCATGGACGGTTAGGGAATGTGTGAGAACTGGCAAAAAGTAAAGAAGTTACATTTAATGCAGGAGGAAATGCAGTTTTCAGTGGGGCCTATTTTCTGAGAAAATAGTAAATCACAAAAATGCAAATCATTGCTTGTCAATAAAACATCTTCTCACAAAAATTTAATATCATTCCTTCACAGAGCAAGTATTCTAATGAACAAAGGGAAACAGCATTTACGATACAGCTTGTCTTATGTAGGCTTTTAGTCTGCCCTGCATGGGCCTGTCATGAAGAAATTAGGAAGTGTGGTTGGTTGATTGTGAGGTGGATACAAAACTTGTACAGAAACCTATAGTCAAAGAAGTGTGTCTGGTAGTCGGCTCTAAGGTGATGTATCAGTGAGGTGAAACCAGCCTCCCTCGGGGCTAGCGCCCTTCTAACCTTTCACGTGTGACCTGTACTTTGCACTGGAGAAAACCAAGATGTTTGCAGAAGACAGCCAACTGGCAGAGGCTAGAGAAAACATGACTGCAATTCAAAATGGCATTGCTAAATTGCAGGAATTGTCTGAAATCAATACAGGGAGTGATGACTTGGCAGGGTCATGATCAGCCTAACAAGAATCGCTTTCTAGATTCTCATCCTTGACTTACTTCTGCCTTAAGTTTTAGGAATACAATGTAAGAGAAGTCTTTCTTTGTATCCAAAATTTGCTTATTACACTTAGGTTGTTTCTCACAGGAAATTCATCTGATCATATGCAGACTTAAACATTGCAGACTTTTGTAGCTGTACTTGCAATCTATAGTCAGGAGAGGGAAATAGGCTGTGATTTTGTCTCATTTTAAAGTAAATAACCAAATTAGATTAGATTAAATCCTTTGTAAAGGTGCCTGGTTTTGTTTACTGAATACGAAGGATTTCTGTTGTTGGGAGTCACATGTACACTGGCGGTATATTAAAAGCAGGTGAGATGAATCCTTCTCTCCAGCTGAATCTGTACTGGAAAGTAAGGCACTGTTAGTGAATGTTTTTGTCTCAGTGAATTACTAGAAAACTCCCTGGCATGATGAGTGATGTCCTTTCAGATAGTTGTCAGGTACTGTTCAGAAGTGAAAACATTCCAGAGACCTTCAGCAGCTTGGCAAGTGACCTTTTTTTTTTTTTTCCTGATTCTCATGCCACCTTAATCAATAATCGTCAGTGGCTGAAACTTCTTCAAGAGTTTCAGATGACTGCATCAAAAAAGTTTCTTTCCTTTGCTTTTGAGTGTCACACCATCTCTATGCAGCAGTTTCTTTGAAGCATAGAGAATGAAGCCAGAGTGCTACCAGAATAGGTATACACATAAACAGAGTGTATTTTCTCTTCTCTCTGCTAACTCCTTTTATTTTGTCCTTCTATCCCTGAAAGCATACGTATACATCATATTATCCAAAAGAGGTCAGTCATTGTCTAAGCTTTTTCATACATATCAAAGAGTTGAGGAGAATATAATCTGAGCCTCTGGCTCTAGTAACTTCTGATCTGCTCACTTTTAGTCCCAGAGGAACCACCAGTGCCTATGTGGGTTAGTAATGTGTTGGAGTAGTTTGTGATTCAGTTGAGCCCTGGGAGCTTTCCTATAGTCATTTGGGGCCCTTTGCATACTTTGATACTTCACAAGCCAGCAGAGCCATTCTTTCTGCTTCCTCAGCACTGAGTCCCTGAAGGGCTGCTCTTTGAAATGTAAAAGTACCACTACAAAGAAGCAGCAGAGTCCTTAGGGCATTTTGTTTTTTTTGTTTTAAATCAGTGGTGTAGATTCCTTACTGGTCACCAAGATAGCAATCAATTATTGGCATCGGCTGATGGGGCTAAACAAGCAGTATTTCCTGCCCAAGGAGCAGCCACATTCTTTCTCATTCCAGTGGAGTTCCTTCAGGTTCCCTCGATAATCTAGAGCCTTCACACTGCCAGATCTCTTCTGCTTCATGCAAATACATATTTCTCGTGTTTCAGTCTGCCCATTTCCTTCTCAAGCTTTCCTGCTGTTCTTGAGAGGGTTTACTAATAGCAACTCTTGTAATGGATGTTTTTATGTTCCTTTGCTTCCTGAACTTCAGTGGATGTAAGACCCAGTCTTTAAAATATCCTGACCAGTACATGCTTATATTTATTGGAATCCCTGTTTGCACACAGCTTTCATAGAAGTAGTGGAAAATCTGCCAAAGAGGTGGCTGCAATGGAACATTGAGGGTACATAATTTTTGTCGTAGCATATTATTGTGATCTTCATTTTCCTGTTCCATAGCTCTTACAGGAAACTACTCTGCAGCTGCTTCTTCACTTCCTTTTTTTCCATAGTTTTCTTTAGGTGGTGTCAGAGAGGGAAATGCTCATCAAAACCTGGAGAATGTTCCTAAAAGATAGTGATTATGGAAATGTATACAAACAAGTGGTTAATACAAATGGATCTCTTCTTTGGGAGTTTTAGTGAATGTTAGTAGCCAGGATCTCTTTACAGGACAAAGAAACATAGAATACTTTAGATTAGAAAGGACCTCTGGAAGTCATCTGGTCTCCCTACTTAAAGGACAGCCAACTTCGAAGTTAAATCAAGTTGCTGATCCATAAAATCAGCAGTTTTATTAGGGCCATTTAGTTATGGACAGTACTTTCTATGTTATGTGATGGCAGAAGCTATTACTTTCTATTAATCGTCTGTACCCCAAAAATACATATTTTTATAGATGTTTTATAGATTCTTGTCATCTGATGGAGAGGCTGCAGTATTGGATATGTAAAAGGCATGATGTAGAAACGATGAAAAACCAAAGCAGAGAAGATGCGCAGGAGCAACAGTCAAGGACAGAAACAGAAATCTGAGTTATTGCTAGAAACCCACTCATCACCAGTGAATTAATTAAGGCAGAAGTAATTGAGATGACAGGTTGGGAATGCTTCCCTTTATTGACCTTTTACATTGTTGGAGGGCACAGTTCCTTCACACAAATCTGATTTTCTAGCTGTGGTTTTCTTGAGGGAGGGGAGAGAAGAGGAAAATAGACTAAGCCTGTGCAACTAATAGGTATACTGGAAGGGTTCCATAGACACCACACATTCCTGTACAAAATGTGTCTTGGGGTATGCAATCTGCTACAAACATTTGTATTTTGTGAGCTTGTACAAACTCATTTTGGAGCATGTTTGTGTTGGATGCTGGTTGAACCAGTTGTGCTTTTGGTTGCATTGAATTCTCTACACTTGGTGCCCTTCTACTTTACCTTTGCTGTTGTCAGATCAGGACTCAAATGAAAATATTGTGAATACTCAGATCTGCCAAAACTAATACCGACTGTTGTTCAAAGCAATAGCTGGTATCCAAATAATAAAACTATTTGCAGGTGACATGGAAGCAAAAAGCTTTGGTTTCCTTTTGATTCCTCTAATTATTAACCAAAGTGAATCCTACCTAATTTGCAAGAATTTACATTGTAGTACAGTTTCATCATAGAATACTCCAAATTAACCATGAAGGAACAAAAAAATGTCCTCAGTCTATCAAAATCAAAAGGTGATCTTAGAATACCAATACTAGATCTTAGAATAGTCATCCAAGTCCTCAGAACTTGCAAATAACCTTACTATTCAGAATTGGTTATTAGCTATTACACTGAAGATTATTTTATTGTAATGTACTTTAGTCTTTGCTACTTCTCATCTTTTTTTTTCTCTCTCCTTTTTTTTTTTTTTTTTTTTTTCTCCTTTAAATGTTCAAATACATTAAGGGCAAAACAAACTAGAAAGTTACTTAGCATATGTTCTTCCAAGCACTTAAAATTGCCAGGAACCATCTAATTTCTAGCCAAATTATTTGCACAGTTTGCTGAATTGGAAAAAAGTACATGTAGCTGACACAAAATCAAGCAGCTTCTGTTTGCAGCTGATCTCTGGGGATTCTTACTTGAAAACTACGAGCTAATAGAACTACCACATGTGTTGGCTACCAAAATGCATCTTGTAACTTGTTGCTATAGTCATTGCCTATGGAAACTTACTTTTCTGCCTAATACTAAAACACAGCACTTCTTTCTGTAAACATGGTAAGGAGAACTGGAAATTTCCTTACTAAGACACTTTATTATAGCCTTGGGCTGTATTTTAACATTATGTTCTCTAAGTTCATTTATAATGTCTATTTTAAACATGTAATTATAAATATACTGCTTTGCAGTTGAAATGCTCCCTGCAATAATGGCAATACGCAGCATGGTCCATTTCTTTGGCACTCTCCAACATGTCAGTATTTCACAAATGTCATTGGGTTCTTTGAGGAAAACTTGCTTTTAAAGAAACTTATTTAGATGCTGTAATCCACAATGACATAGATAACTAGTCAAATCCTTACTACTAGAGTGAAAAACACAAAAATTACTTTTGGAAGTTGATTATGTGTAGTTAGCCAGAGAAATACATAGCTCATTCAAAATGTGCTGCTTTTGAGGAGCATAAAAGGAACATAGCTCTTTCCTCTTGAGTTCTTAACCAAGAACAAAACTGCAACGAAGAGGAAAAAGGGAACTATTAACTTTTCTAGTCTTGACTAGATGTTCCAGGGAACATCTGATCATTATTGTGCATCTTGTATGGCCTTTTATCCAATTCATTTTAAAGATTCTGTCAAGTCAAAATGGCAATTACTCAGTATTTACTTTTCATTCATATAAATAGGAAGCAGTAAAGCACATAAGTAATGTCATACTGAAGCAGATCATCTGTCCATCATGCCTGTTACTTTGTGCCTTGCAGTGACCAGTAGCAGATATTTAATGTTTGATAGAAATAGAGTATGCTTAATCTGTTCAGTGCCCTGTAACAAATTCTTCATTTATGACAACCAGTGGTTGTAAGCATTTCCTGAACTGTGGGTCTCCTCTGGACTATCATGCTATGTAGCCTCTGATGGATCTATTCTCCATGAGAATTTTTTAATGCCTTTTTTAACCTTCTGGACTTTTGACCTCCACAGCATCCTGTGATAATGGGTTCCATAATTTAATTTTGCCTGAGATTTAATTATGTGTTAAAAATTGCTTCCTTTGTTTGCTTTAAACTTTCTGGCTGGTAAATAAATTGGATACTCTCTGATTATTATACTAAGAAAAACAGTGAATAATGTTTCTCTATTCAACTTCTCCCATATTTCATGTTTCTATGGACCTTCAACACATGTCCCTTTTGCTACCTCTGTCCAAACTGAAGAGACTATGTAATCTCTTTTTTCATTAAAATTACTTCATATCTTTTTTCAAAGATGTGCAAGGATACATAATTATGGAACAGTGAAGGTGATGATACTCTTTATGATAACAACTCACACTAAAATGACTGTGACTCTATTCCTTTTCCAAATTAGTTGGACTTCTTGTCAGCCAGTCCTTCTGATCATAGGCCTATTTTAAAATGAATCTCTGCTTACATGTATTCTTTTCTCAACATGTCCCTAACTAAGCAATTTCCATGACTAGTGCATTACTAACTTCAGAGGTTTTGGTTAAGTTTCCACTCTGGAATTACTCTGTCACCTTTACTTTCCTCTCTGCAGTCTCAAATCAGTGTACTTATCTATGACTTTTTTTTCTAACCTAAGAATTAAAACCTGCCGTTTAATTGCTAGATATTCTAGACATTGTCTGACCTGGTCACTAGTAAAGCTACAGTATGTCTCAATGATCTGCTTAGATACTAATACCTTAGTAATTCATGTACCTGATTAACAGAATTTACACCAATGGGTTTACACATCCAGCTACTTTGTGTCACACAGCAAAAATGCTTGAATCACCTGATGTGCAGCAGGAAGCCTCTTTGTGCATCCCTGTCAGTCAGAGGCATACGCAGAAGGAGCTGTGAGAAATGATGGAACGAGAACTTCTATTAAAAGTGCTGTGCACAGAGAAGAAACCCAGATCCCAGATGTGCTGTGTTTTCTTGTTTTTCTAAACACGGCACTTTCACCCGTAACCAAAATAATCATAATTGCAACAAGCCCTATTTTTGTCATATGAATGCTTTTACCCCATTTTGATTAAACATTATGTTTTATGATAACATTCTGCGATCCTTTTCCACTAATGTTTTTCAGGTGTATACAAGTCACAATCTGATAAAAAAGCAAGTATGTGGGGAGGCAGTCACTCTCTTGGTAACATTAAAATGCACTGACACCTTGTCAGCATGAACTGTTCCGGGCTTTGGCTGTTGCTATATTCTCAGGCTAGGCTCCCTAGGTTTTGCCAATCTTTTGGTGATTCTTGGTCATGTTCCACCAAGTTGGGGCCAAGTTTTAAGTACTCTGGAAACTCGACTTGGCTCAAACCTTAGAATAATTTATAGTTTGGGACAATATTTATATATAACTTACTTTGATTCAGCCAGAATTTGGTGGATTTGTATGAGGGGTTTTTCCTAGTTTTATATCCTATCTGAATGGATCTATGTAACTGGAATCTGAAGCTGATGAATGCATATGCTATGGGAAAAAGAAAAAAAATGATTAAAAATATTCTTATCCTAACTAAAAGTGCTAGCTGTTTTTGCCTATTTCTGTGAAGCAAAGAGTTTGAAAAGTAATCTTCCATTCTTCATTGTAAAATTAACAAGGTTCAGGGATTCATTGCAACATAATAGTTTTCTGGCAAACTGAGATGATGTGCTAATAGGATCCCACTGTGATCTTAAATTGTTCTGTGCCTATATGAGCAAGCATATGTATTGTACACCTACCCTGTCAGTATGAATTTACCCATGATCCTCCTACATTATCTAGAAATAATGTAGTACAGCACACATGCTAGAAAACATCTGAGATCTATTTTGGAGTGGAACATGCAGTTCTCTCACACACAGCATTTGGAATGGTTTACCTCTGGCACGTTAAAATATTCCTCGCTCAGAGAGAGGTCGCATATACCAGCAAAAGACAGTTTGACTGAAGACCTACATCTGAGGCAGGGTATGCAGTTGAGAAGTCTACAATACTGTCCCCAGTGGGTATGTTGCTGGGTGACTTCTCACTGGAGGCTTTCAGCTCAGCCTGAAAACAATTCCTGAAATAAAAAGTAGACCCCAGAAGTCTAAAATGTAGTCTGTGTAAAAGTCCATGATGTGTCTAGTGTGAGTGGAAAGGCTTGCATGTGAACAAGCACAAGGCCCTGTGGAACTGGGGCAAGTATGCACTAGAGGGTGCTGCTAGTGTAGAGAGAAGACAGCTGGTCCAAAGGACACATAAAGGATCATGAAGGTAGTAAACAAGTGATAATTCTTCTCTGCCAGTTTAAGTCATTTTGCAAGATGAGTTTGCAAGATGAGGCATCTTCGACTTGTCACAGTTTAATTCAGAAACAGACTGAAGACAATGGAAATTTCTTTTTTCTTTTTTTAAATGTGAATATTATCTCTCAGTTTGCTTTCTAAGTTGCTTGTGAAAAATTGTTTTCTCAGATATACATGCAATATTTCTTTAGTAACTTTCTAAAGTTAATGTTGATTGGTGGCTTTTGTGAGAATGATTGCAGTGTGTGATACTAACAGCTGCTTCAGTTTAAATTGAGGATGACATGACTGTTTCTTTGAAAATATCTTATATATTTGGATTTCAAGGATTTGGGATTGTAATTAATAAATGCCTTCAATCAGTGTTTTATAACATGTATTTAAAATCAATCTTTGGGATACAAACTAAAAAACTGAATGCAAGCACAGTTGAAATGAACTATTACAATATTTTAAAATAACTATTTCTTTACAAATGGGACATAAGATTTTAGAAGCCTAAAATCCAATGGCATTTCATCTTATTAGAACAGATTTTGAGAGAATTTTACAGATGCATACAGGAACGCATATAGGCTTGAGTATTTGTATGGAGTCCCATTAGGTTGAAAAAGGTCATAATCTGCATTTTTTCCCCACTGGTGGAGTTGACTTTACCTTGTTATTCACATATTTACAACCAAACTGCACATTAGATGACCATGCCTCAAATGGGCTCTCAGTAATTAGCTGAAAATTTCTTGGGGGTACAATTAAAATGTAATACTTGAATGTGTTGCCTGATCTGTTGATTTATGTGAATATAGAAACTACTTGAGTAAAATTAATACTTGAACAGATAAGCCCAGCAATAAGAGAAATCACCACTGCTAATATGCTGGAACAGGTGTCCAGTACTTCAGTTTTAGTCCAGCATGTAACTCAGGAATGTCAGTATTAAACTAATGGTACTTATGATGAGATTACCTATTTATGATAATGTTACTTACTTAAATTTATTCTGGCATTTGTTCTATGTAATTCAGAATTTCATTATCTTAAACACATTACTTGTTCCAAAAGGAAGAATACTCTGCTTCCAAGACCATGCAGTGACTTCTAGATATGCACTAGATGCCTGCGTGAAGACAAGTGAATTGACCTATTTGTATTAGTGAAAAGAATGAAAATGTTTTCTTTCATTTAGAAAGATGTCTTATTTAAGAAACAGAATAATGTAAAACACATTTGCTTTTTGACTTAAATATTTTCTTCCCGTGTCTCATAACATAAGCCCCTGGAAAATAATTAAGCTGCTATCCTTCAAACACTTATCAAAAAGAAGCCTTCAATTCACAACGTACGCACAGTAGTTGCAGCCTTATTGCCTTATCCAAAGTCAGCAGAGTATAGCTGTTGCTGTTTCCTAATCAGAGAGCTGTTTGGGGAGAAGAGTTGTAGGAAACTGACAGGACACTCATCTGGAGTCCTAGGCAATCTGCTCTAGCACTACTACCTAGTCAGTTCAGTTGATATATTTCATCCCCAGACATATTAAAGCAGTTGGAAAGACTCCAGTAGACTCCAATGGGCTTACATCAGGCAATTATATGATTGCTGGAGAACTGGAAATTGATGGGCTTTTACTTTAAGTAGAAATCCTTTTGAAATCAATGTAAAATGATACGGGAGTATCTTAGCAGATATTCATCTTAGTGACATATGTGTGGTTTCCCCTAAGTACTGCTATTGCTGAATATTAAGGAGCAACTGGACTTGAAGCTTGATCAGACACTTCTGAGTTGAAGGCGGATGTAAGCTTTGTAGTGTGTTTCTACTTCGTAGAAGTGCAAGGAAGCTGGTACTGGCAGGAAAATGCATCCATCTGCTTTATGCACACGCAGTGACAAGCTCAGTGAGCTCTCCAGACACTGGAATGGTTATTTTCCTAAAATGGTTTCAGTATTGCACTTCCACTAGAAGAGCTTCCTTTATATTGACAGAGATTGTCTGACTTACACAATTGTAGATGTAATTTTCATTACTTTGTAAAAAAAAAAGTTTTACTATCTCAAACAAGTCTTGGCATTCTGTATTCCCTCAATGTCAGGTTAGTATCCAGATCCCTCACCTCTCTCTGTCTGAAGCCAGGAATTAGTACAGACTTCACTGTGGCCAGTTGGGAATAGCTCACAACATGTAAATGATATGTTAGAAACTATTATCCACTCCTCACTTTCCCCAGGGTGTTCAGAGTCTTCACACTCAAACATATGAATTGCCTTACTCAACTCTTGTAGTGAGACTACAAGGAAAAAAAAAAAAGCTTTAGGATTGAGCCATTTGTAATAAGTTTTAGTCTTCAGGGCTTTCTCATTGATTTATTTCCATTTCTAAGGTACTGTAGGTTGGGCAGTATAAAAGTAACTTCTGATGTAATATTAAAAGATGAAATTGTGGGTTTGGACTGTTGTTGGCTAGAAATTTTCAGATTCAGAAATAAATGTACTAAAGTCAGAGTCAATCCAAAAAGTGATCCCATAGGCTTGCTTGTTTCCTGGCCAAGCATTGTAGTCTTTCTATACTGATGCTTTGTGTTCAGGTTTAGAATTTCCCCAACAGACAGTAACTTCTAACAAGGCAGATTTATTTCTATCATTTATAGACTCTCTAGCTCTCTCATGAATGCCATGAAGATGTTTTGCTGAATAAAAGGTGAAGTCATGAACTGGCACTGACTTTTTCAAATGGTTTTGTCTGTAGCGGTGTGCCACATATACTGCACAACACACACAGACTTAATACAATTTCACATCATATGTGCTGACTACAAGGAATCAATGTTGACATTCATGCATGCTTATTTCTATAAGGAAGTAATCCAGTTATTGCCTTTGTCTCCTATTAGTTTCCTTTCCTTTTTGCCAAGAAGCATGTTTTTTCACATGAATCACTAAATTTTTTTTCTCAACACATTATTTTGTTTAGCTAAATTTTGAGGCCCTCTTAATAATCTGGAAGGCAATCTTGGCAAGAAACAAACCAGATCTTGAATTAGTTGTCTGAGTCCATTTTTACACTACTTTAAAAAGACCAAGGAAATATTTCAAAAGAGTTCAAAGAGAGGGAGTAGAACATTTGGTGCAGATGTGACTTTATGGCATGTGACTGCAAATGAATGGTAACGCAAAATGTATATTTTGACTCTCAAATATAAACAGCTTTTTTTCTTACTGCTTTTAAAGAGTGGGTTTTCTCCTGGCTTTATTTCATGGCATATATTGATCGCACTTCAGCAGCTGGATTGACTCTGGGTTTTGGATTATTTAGAGTTTTATGTGACCTTAAATCTGTGTTGAGTGTTAAGTATTCATTATATGCTTCACTACTATTTTAATAGGTTATGCAGTATTTATAAATTATAATAGCACATGGCTCTGTGAACAGCTTCAATGCAGCTGGATATCCTGCATGTTTGTGTGTTGGGTAGATATCTAACAAAAGCTGAGCTGATGCTGCAGCTTTGAGGCATTTAAAAAAATCTGTCTTCTGTTGATCTGTCTATTTCCACCAACTCAATGAGATCTTTGTCAAATTTGCTTAACTTTTGATTACCTCCCAATTGAAAGTCTGTGGGTAGGACTGATAGTATACTATATTAGACTGATTTTACTTTTTTTCCCCACAAAGATCCAGACAAAAGAATAACACACCAGTACTAAGCCTTATCTTGCAGTTATATGTCCCTTCCTCTCTCTTCAGCTTTTGGCAATCAATGGTTTAGGGATTTCCTGAGATAGAGGCAGCATCTGGACCATCATATTTTAATAGCCACTGGTGGACCCTTTCTCCATGAATTTGTCTAATCTCTTCTTTAACTCCATTTATGTTTTTGGCCTTAACAACATCCTGTGGCAATGAGTTCCAAAATGTAATTACGTGTTGTGTGAAAAAGTACTTCCTTTTGTTGGTTCTTAAATACTTGTTATGGGCAAAACACGTTCTCTGCTGAGTGATAACACTGATTTCTTTACTGCTCTGAGAAGCAATCACACCCTGGACAATAGGTGTTCCCAGCAGCAGGCCAATGCGGTTATATGTGAACATCAGTGAGAAGAGTGACAGGAGACAAGTGTGTAGTGGCCCCTAGTTTATTTGACTTTGTTCTGTCATGAGACTATATGTAAGAACATTATACTCTTAAATAGGAACTGCACTGCTGGGTCATTTACTGATGATGTTTAACAAAGTGGACAAGTGTTTATTGTAGGCACTTCCTCTTCCCTTACTTTGCAAATGAACTGCAAGTTTCCATTGCTCTGTGTTTAACAATGTATAGTTAGTATATTATGCACTAAACACTTGAGCTTGCAGCCTAGAAACATTGTTGTCTGACCCATGTGATGTCCTTAATGTGACACAGATTTCAGGATCATTTTATTCTGGCCAAGAGCTCAGAACTAACACCTGTGTCGTGGGATGTCATTAGCAAACCATGCCCCTGAGCATCAGGATCAATACTTTTCTTACTAAGAATGTTTTTTTTGGTAATAAAAGTGTTCTCAGGTAAGCTGACTTCAGTGGAATTGCTTATTGCTTAGAACTTAGGCTTTTTACTTATGCAGCACAATAAGAATATAGGGAACTGTAACCTCACTTTAATAAAGAAGTCAGTGCCTGACAGGTATGAAAAGTTTTGACGAACTAGATCCTCTTATTTACGTCAGGAATGTCCCAAAAGATTTGGACAAATACTGGTTTTCAGTGTTTTTTTTTCCCTGTACCACCATGACTTGATTTTGAATTATATCAAGTTGTTTGTTGTTTGAACTTTATATTTGCAGAGCAATCCTACACATTTTTAAGGGAAAGATTCCAGAACTAGTGTTATCGTAGCAGTAGATGAAGGTCATTCTTTTCACCTGAGTTTTGAAGACTAAAATGAAATTGTTATAGGGACATACTTGCCTTCATTATAATGTGATATCCTCTTTCAATTTTCATTATATTGAACACTTATTTAACAATCAATAAAAAAAAAAAGGTGCCTAAAGAAACATTTTACTTGTAAAGAAAAAGGAGATACTGCTTTACATGGTGGTGACAAAGACTGTTATAATATCACTAAACAGTGAAAGTATCTTGAGCTGAAGCCATGAAAATGCAATATAATCAGTATTACTAGAATATCCTTTGAGGGGGGACATATGGCTCATTCTGTCAACCATAGCCATCTCCCTAAGTTAGAGGGCTGTCTCCCATATGTAGGAAACCGTAAGAGAAAGGATCGTATTCAAAGAGAAGCTTAAATTTGACTCCTGTGCCAAAAAGAAACACTACTATAGGAGATAATCCGTTGCTCCTATTCAGAATTGCCCTTTGGGGGTACCTGTTTCTCTCTATACACTGTATACAGATGTTAGCAAAACAAAGCCATTTGCTTGAAGTTTGGTGATGTGAATTTCCTCCCTGCAGGTCTCAGTTCAGGAAAGCGTTATTAACTATTTTGCAGGTGCTATGGGAACTCAGAATAGTGTAGAAATGAAAAAAGGGGAAATTACAGCATTCACATGGACTGTGGGATTCAGTTAATAAGGAATTTCACTTCCTCTGGAAGTTTTTCAAGCATTTGAACTTACTGCCGTGATTTACTGCAAACTTAGGAGGTCAGAGTGCAACAACTAGTCAGTACCATTTAACTTAAATTTCACATGCAAAATCATTTCCAGTGAATTTTTTTCTTCTTTTGCTTCAAAGAATACTAGCAAAGAAAACTAGACTTAGTCTTCTGTAAAGTCAGTTTATAAGATAAACAGTTGTTTACAGCCTGGCTTGTGCCAAGGAGAACTATGTTTACAAATCTTCTCTAAAACACAGTGGTGAGCAAACAGGATAGATGAACTACAACTCACAGTGTGGTACAGTATAGTCCTTAAATAATTTCCTAAAATCTACTGGGAAAGGAGCAGGTTTTTTAGTGTTAAATATATCATATCATCTCTCTTGAGCATCTGACTTCTGAAATACAGAAAACCTTGTCACTCAGTTAGGAAATGTTACACTGTTTTATCTAAAAGGAAATTGCTGAATACCATTTTCCAGAACTGTCACTGCATGCTTGGGTCTATTCATTTACTTCATGGTAAACAATTTCACTGCAGTATTAAAATGATGTATTTCAGTAATACAGTGTTTTCTCTTTTTGCAGACTGCGTCTGATCACCGTAAAGTGAGGTAAATTACAGATGATGATAATTTCTTTGGTACAGACTAATTACCATGTGCTGTAAAATGAAAATATGGGCAGGTTATGAAGGTGCAGGTTTTACCTCTTCTACAGAGTCTCCATTTGGGAGGACCTGATACAAAAAGCCCATATTCTCAACAGTGATTTATAACCTTTCATAACCAATTTCAGATCCTTGAAAAGATGGACTTGCCACGGGAGGACTGCGTAACTGTATGAAATCTCTGAAAATCAGGTCACTTTATGATACTCTGCTTTGGTTATACTGAATGAATGTTATCTGAGCCATGACTCACTTCGATAATGGCAGCCCACAAGTTTATTTGCCAGATTATTTTTCTGTTTTTGGCAAAGCATACTCACTGAGAATGGAGGAGGCCTGAGGATAAAGAATGAAATTCAAAAAGGAGAAATGCTATAACAAGTATAAACCTGTCACTCAGCTTTCTGAATTTCATTCAGCAATTGCTTCAGTTATTCTCCAGTACTTTTAAAATGGATGATCAAACTATTAAAAAATTCTCATGAAATTAAAATATGACCCTACCTGTGCAGGCACAGCTGAGCTTCCTTAGACTAATTGGCTTGGGTACCAGCTTAGACTAATTGGCTTAGCCACAGCAATGAAGGCAGTATGAATCAGCTGCCAACATTTTTAAGCAGTTTCCCAGCTAGGTTTTGCCATCTAAGTTAAGCTTTCTTGTCATTATAGTTGGACTGTAATAAGTACTTGAGTGGGTTTGATTAAGATTCAGGAATATCCCACCTATAGCTGCAAAGGTATCTGTAATGAAAATATACACTGGAATGGGTTGCCCAAGGAAGTTGTGAAGGCTCCATCCCTGGCAGTGATCAAGGCTAGGATGGATGCAGTCTTGGGTGTCATGGTTTAGTGTGAGGTGTCCCTGCTCATGGCAGGGTGGTTGGAACTAGATGATCTTAAGGCCCTTTCCAACCCAAACCATTCTATGATTCTATGGTTCTATACTGTGTGTTATACAATATTTTCATCCTAATAGACCTATAGCATTGTCTGTGCTTGTTAGGGCTTTACGAAGAAAGTTATTGGGTCAGAAACGTTGCAGAATGGGAAGAAAATATTGTTTTGGACTTTGGCTCTTTTATGTAAGTGGTCAGATTTTATTTTGGACTCCTACAAGTGTATAAGTACAAAGTAGTTAGAGTTGGGTTAAAAATAATCTCAGCTTCTATTTCTTTGACCTAGACTCTTTCATGTTCTTCACAATCAGTGGAATTGCATTGAATTTTCACACAATACCCACTGCGTGTGCCTTGTTTTTTCAATTTCTGTTAATAGATGCATATTTCGCTGTTTGAAAAATAATCTAGAAGATAAATAAATCTTACAATGCATATTGTTCCATTACAATCAAATATATGAACAATTTAATTTGTTACTCCGTGAAAACCGAAGTCAGACTCCCCTTGAGACTTGGTATGTTTCTGATTGCACATTTAAAGACAAAAATGTATCCAAAATCTCTTAAAAATATTGCAACATAGAGGGAATGGTATGTAGAACTGACACTGAAAATATTTAACTTTTAAGTAAAAATCAAGAGATCTCTGTATTAGGGAGAATAAAGAGGGTGAATAACATGGAGGATTTATTGAAAAATATTTGTAAGTGTTCAGGACAACGTATGTATACATCAGTTGAAAACAATATGTAGTTTCCACTATCCAGGCACATAGAATTTATTCTTCAAATGCATTTTTTGGTCAATATTTTTAAGACATAATTCCTCATATCAATGGAACCCAAAGTTATTTGTTTACTGACTGAAGTGAGCAGGAAGAATTAGCACTTGCATTAGCAAAACTGAGGTGGCATCCCATACAATTCACTTTCTGAGCCCAATTTTTAAATAATTGTGAGTGATAATTTGAGGGAGAAACAGGAAGAAGAAAATACCATGTTTGTTAATATACGCTAAAAATTGCGGAAAATGAACATCGAAATAGTAAATTATCTTTGTGCATAGCTTTTCATTTCAAAGGTACATGTTGTGGTGGTTTTTTGGTGCGTTTGTTTTTTTGTTTTGTGTTGGGTTTTTTTTTGTAACCTGTTGCTCCTGCATGTGTGCCATGACTTGAGAGACATACGTCATGACTTTAACAGCAGTTCCTGGTATATGACTCCAGGAATGCACTACTTCTGAAAGGAAGATGAGTTTAAAGACAATCACTCCCAACTTAGTCTACAAATTATTACATTTGGAGAGTGCCTGGGTGTTTTTACAATTATTTGCTGTAGTCTCACATGACCTAGAACTAGAATACACAGAGAGAGAGAACTGCTGACATCCCACTCATGCAATCTGCTGCAGCATCCCTAGACTGACTTGTACTCTGCCAAAAGGCTCCGGAGGCGCAAGGGGTTCTGGTTGGTCAGCACCTAAGCACACGTCAGGAGCAAGATAGCTTGTAAACAGTGTGGGAAACCTGGAGAACAAAACATCATAACAAAATGGGGAGTTGTCCGAAACAGGTGGTGTACACATCTCTGTATGTACCGCTGTGGGGAAGAGTTCAGTTACTGAATCAAAACCATCAGTTACTCATATAGCTTGTCTTTTATATGTCTAGACACTTCCAAACTAACTGTAAATAGCTGAGCACTTCAGTTGCTGGTGAGATTTAAATTTTCTAGACTTTTGCAGGGGGGAGTTTTTCACCATATGATCTTCCAAGTGAGCGAAAGGTTCATAGTTCTTTGCAGCAGATTTAACTGCCTGGTTATTAATTTTTTTTCCCCCTAAAGCTATTACTGTTTACTTTCAAGTCATACATATTTCTCAGGAGTTTTGGAAAAGAGGTAACTATACACTCTTAGATTGTCCTGGCTTCAGCTGGAATAAAGTTAATTTTCTTCCCAGTAGCTGCTGTAGTGCTGTGTTTTTGACTTAGTCTGAGAACAATGTTGATAACACACCAGTGTTTTAGTTGTTGCTGAGTAGCACTTACCCTGATCAAGGACTTTCCAGCCTCTCATCCTTTGCCAGTGAGGTGGGATGCAAGAAGCCAGGAGGAAGCAGAGACAGGACACCTGACCCAAACTAGTCAAAGGGGTATTCCATACCACAGCACGTCATGCCCAGTATGTAAACTGGGGGGAGTGACCTGGAAGGGACCTATTGCTGCTCAGGTCAGGCTGGGCATCAGTTGGTGGGTGGTGAGTAATTGTATTGTGCATCATGTTGTTGGTTTATTTGTTTGTTTGCTTGTTTTATTCCTTTCTTTCTCTCTCTTTCGTTATGGTGGTTACTGTTGTTATTGTATTTTCTTTATTTCAATTATTAAACTATTCCTGTCTCAACCCATGAGTTTTACTTTTTCTGTATTTTTTTTTTTTGACTCTCGTCCCCATTCCACCCGGTTCAGGGAGACAGTGAGCAAGCAGCTGTGTGGTACTTAGGTGCTGACTGGGCTTAAACCACGACACATATAAAAGAGACACTGATTACTAGTAAAGCAGTTTCAGAAGGAAATTCATGTCACCTAAAATCCTTTGAAAGCCTCAGAGGGCCTTTCCTATCTTGTCCATAGATTATATACAGACGCTCTCCTCCTAACTTCAAGCACACCCTGATGATTTTGGTTTCAAAAATTAAGATAAAGAAATGTGGTCTACAATTTTCCATTGCATTACTAAGTGGACGAAGAATTTCTGGACACAGTGCCCTCCAAAGGTTTTCTTGTAGAAAAGATGTATTTTTAAGCGGACCTGAAATAACCGGAAAGCAATGCATCCCTCAAAAAGCAGAAGTAGCAGTAAACCCCATACTTCTTGTGCATAAATTAGGAAGAAAATGAGACCTGCAGTTCTTCAACAAAAGCGTGGAATGTACTGTGACTCATGATAACACTGGGGACACAAGATGCTCTGAGCAGCAATCCCCTAAGGAAAAAGCAGGAATTCTGATTTCTCCTGGAATGAGACTCTGATATGTGTCAGGTTGCAAATCTGTAGCAAGTGGGTCTATGGTATAGCTGGGCGGAGCTGATGAAAGGTGAAAACCAGGAACCCACAATTGTGCTCAACAGAGCTGTTTTGATAAGCTGAATTAATACTGGCTTCCAACTGGGTGGCTAAGATGGGACCTTTGGATGAGACAATCAGGAAGTTTCCCAGCCATCACTGTAGAAAGCTGAGATCTGATCAAGGCCTTGGAAAAAAGCTTGGATTCATGTTGAATATATGATGGCACATAAGTCCCTGCTACTGAGAGACAAAGATCGTATGAACTGTAAGGGAATGTTTGTGTCTGGAGATGATGAGATTTCAGTTGCTGGAACACATTTGTTTGGATTTCTCTCTATGCGGAATGGCGTAGTTCTCACTAGTATGTTTGAAGCCTCATTTCAGTTTTCTTCCCCACAGGAGGAGCAAAGTTAAAAACAATTTGCTGCATGGATGTGGAGAAAGGAATTTCTGTGAGAAACGGTTTTAATTATTATGCTAGTATGTGAAATACTTATATGAATTTAGGTTTAAGCCACTATTTCTAGGGTTATGAAACACACAATTACCATGCAAGGTTTGTGTTAATGTGGCTTAGCTATTAACTATGTTACTGCTGAGAAGAAAAATCTAAGAAATACATGCAAATTTCATTTTTCTTATTTTACGTAGAAGGAGATTTTTTGCATTTTAGCTTTCTTTGACAACTTTTTGGAGATGACAGGGTTTAATACAAGGTCAAATGTTGTCAGATGAACCCCTGTAGACTTGCTGGCTTGCATCTGAACACTAATGCTGTTTTACTACAGGTTTTTGTTCTGAGCATCCTTTTTCATTGGACTGTTCTAAAAATTCTCAAATAGAAAGTGCCTACAGTACAATGGCTCCTATAAATCCGAAATCTCACCTTAAGCAATTGGAGTATATAATACTAAAAATTGCCCTTTAGAAAAAGGAAATCGAAGTTCTACCCTGTTGAAAAGAAGGTCTCTGCTGAGTTTCAGGTGGAGAGTCAGATCTGTTCAACAAAGCAGTTGGATTCATGTCTTCTGGGTTGGTTTCTTTTCCCAGTGACAGGTTAATCAGTATAGTACTGGAAATAAGCAGCGATCATCTAATGATCTCCATGAAATAGTTTATTCAGCCATTTTTAAGAATACATTGCCATCTGGTGTACAAAATTTTGAATTTTTTTGTCTTTACTATTTAAAATCTAACGTCCTTGAGGAGAAAATCTTCCATCATCTGAAACTAACTTCCTCAAATCAACTTCCTGATCTAAACACACTAAAACCTATTGTACCATTCAGTGCAAGAGTATTGTAAAGGTTTTCTGAACATTTGTGAGTTCATGCAATGGAAATAATTTCTGTGTAAATAATTTTTTAAATTATCCTAAAGAAGTTTTTAAAAGATGCCATTTTTATCAAATAATTTCTAATTTGGGTAAATTTTAGGTGAATTAGTAGAGTGGCTTTCTGACAGTGACAGTGTACTTGTTGCTCTCTGGCTCTATGATCTCTAGTATGATGGAGTCCAACTCTCCTTGGTCATGAAGGACTGCCATGCTAATAAACATGTTTAATACTAATCTTTCTTATCTTGGATTTCTGAGGACCTCTTTTTCTCTTCTCATGGAATCTGAGGAACAAACACAGGAGGTTACTGGGTCAGGCTCTATCCTTCTAACAATGAACTTTGATTTGTTTAATTCATCTGTCAGGATTTGTTTGGCTTTACATAATTACTTCCAGGCTTATCTGTGATAACTTAATGGCTTACTTTTGTTGTGACCTTTTTGGTAAGGTTGTATATAAAAAAAAATGCACTGATTGCTTAAGAGGATGTGGGCAGCATTATAAAAGACATTTGTTTGATTAAATGGTAATTAAAAAGGGAATGTAATTAAAAATACAGTTACGACCAGCTCTTGTTCAGTATGGCTCTTGTGAAGCTTAAAGGTCAGTCTATGCCATTCCTTATAGTGGTTTATTACATGTATGCTAGAGTAAGCACTGCACAAATAAAACCCCCTACAAAATAGCTTTGCAGTCCATTTACAAAAAATATTGTCTAAAGTAAACTTCTAATGAATTCCATTTAAAAACTTCCTATTTTTCATCCTGAAGTAGCTTGCTGCAGTCAGGTTGAAACTCGCAGTAGAACACTGACCCTTAAAAAGACAGTAATTTTCAACACAGAGAAACGTTTTGGCACATGCTGCAGAAAGCTAAAGCTGCTTTGATTTTTCTGCTTTCTGTTTTGGGATAATTAATGCTTCAAGGCAAGCTGGTGCCTGCTGTGTTTAAAGGTGTGGGAAGACACTGAATGTTTATACCTTCTAATGAAAAGAGTCCCTAAATCCCCACTATGACAGCTTTATCTTATCTCTAATACACTATGCTTTGCACCTGAGTCCTGATGAGTAAGGAAAACAAGGAAAATACCATGCTACAAATTACAGAGTTGCTAATTATAAATGTAAGTAGGAAAAAGCTAAAGCTGTCTGACTAGGCAAAAGAATCAAGAAAAAATATCAGGTTTAAGATCAAATATAGACCTTTATTTCTGCTTCTTCATCAGGATGATTTGCAACATTAACTCAGTGATCACATTATAATTTTTAAATAAGACAGCAATCTCTGTTTTTCGACTATACCCTTGCAATCATAGAGAGTTAATCAAGGGATAAACTGATGCATTTTGTTTTCTCACTGAACTGCCTTTTTGTCTGGGACAGAGGCTGAGGTTGGAAGCCATGAAGTCTTGATTTCTGTTTGCACCCATCCACCCAGAATCTTGTTGCATAAACTGAAAAACTGTCCAGATCTTGGAATAAACTAGTTGGTTTTATTCTTTTCAGGCTTGTTTTGTTTTGTTTTGTTTTGTTTGCTTTTGTTATTTTTTTGTTCCTACA
Source organism: Nestor notabilis (assembly GCF_000696875.1). Taxonomy (NCBI): domain Eukaryota; kingdom Metazoa; phylum Chordata; class Aves; order Psittaciformes; family Psittacidae; genus Nestor; species Nestor notabilis. The sequence goes on along the minus strand of NW_009941420.1, from coordinate 33,449 downwards.
TAGGGTTTTTTTTGGGAGAAAAAATTCTAATCTACTTGTTTTGTTATGTTATCTGTGAACAGCAGCTATTTGTGCTTCCCTGACAAAGATTTTTGGCAAGGTAGTTCAGTTCATTTGTGTTTGGATTTTCAACCAAATAAAAAGCTTTATGGGTCTGATAATATTAAAAAGAATAGTAATTTTTCTGCAGGCTAAATGTTAAACATGGATTCCTTTTTGTGTTTTGCTGATGGAGCTAGCTGTAAATTCATCTTGGTCTATATTTCTAAAGAGCTGTAATATTGCAGTGCTGTTCCTAATCTGCTGTGTTTGTGCCAGATCTAGATCTCTCCTCCTCTATATTTCTTCTGCTGAAGTTAAAAACGTAATTCAGGCCAGCTGCTTAGGTAGCTAATGTCTAGGGTTTTTTCAGCCAGTGAAAAATAGCAAGTAGTAGTAAACACTTACTGTGGATGTGGAAGATGGGCAGTTGAGTCTCTGCTCTAAATCTAGTATGAGCTGTACCAGCTGTAGCAGGTATTCACATGCCAAAAGAATCTCCCAAATATTTCTGTGCTGACCTTTGGCTGTAAGTATGCCCTGAACAAGTCTGTAGGTTTGAGCTCTGCTAACAAATTGGGTGTTTTCTATAATGTTGCATCTGTAAATGACAGTAACCGTAAATTGTCTGAGAAGCTCTGTAGTGGAAAGTGTACCTTCCTGTGTGACTCGAGAGGAGTGCAGCTTTGAGACCTAAGCTAATGCAACTTTGGCTGTCCCCTCCTTTCTCTTCTGCTTGCTTTCTGTTAGAAGAAATATACAATGTGAAGTTCAGATGTGAATACAGAACGGTTTGTTTCATCTCTTCTTTCCATTTGGCATGCAGGGCAGTTGGCTAATCCTCATCTGAATGTTAACTGCTAGCTTTTGATGCTAACCAAAGCCATCCTCAGTGAATCTGCTTGCCTCACAGCCCTGTTTGGCCACCTGAAACAGATTTGTTCCTGGAAGGAACCGCTGCGGCTCATACAGGGATGTAAAGACAAAAGTTCAGAAATTGGAGTTTCAGGTGTTTTTCTTGTCTGTTTTTCAGGATTAGAGAGAGTTCACAACATGGCCACAGGGGAGAGGGCTGGATGCTGCTTTCA